>NW_028082759.1:11408801-11525787 GCF_014824575.4 Sturnira hondurensis | reverse complement strand
GAAAGCATTATGCTGAGTGAAATAAGCCAGGTGTTGAAGGACAAATACCATATGATCTCACCTCTAACAGGAAGCTAAACAACAAAACAAACAAGCAAGCAAAATATAACCAAAGACACTGAAATAGAGAACAGGCTGACAGTGACCAGAGGGGAGAGGGGAGGGAATTTCAGGGGAAATAAGGGAGGGATTTAGAGGAACCTATATAAAGGATACATGGACAACAACTGAGAAGGGTGGAAATGGGAGGGAGGGGGGAGGGAGGGGGGAGGATAGGGGGTGGGATGGGATGGGAGTAATAGACAGAAAACTGTACTTGAAAAATAATTAAATAAAAAAATTGAGAAAAAAATGATTATTTCAGATATTCAAACACTAGAGACAAAGATATTCTATGCACTTTTAGAAAGCTACTAGAGGATGAGCATTAACAAAATGAAGGAGTGATAAGCCCCCAAAAAGGGAAGAATGGGAGCTAGGAAACAGAAGCCAATGCAGCACAAACCCTAGAACGAGAGGTGAGCCGTGCCTGAAAGACAGTCTGCGCAGCCGGTGCTGAAAAATGGAAGGCAATGAAAATGTGCTGGGAGACACTCTTCACTCTCAGCACCATCCCTGCTCTTCTAAGCTCCATCCTGTATAGTAGGAACTGGAAACATTTGCCAGCAGATTTTAGTTTACAGCCGGCGATGAAAGCATGTGTACAAGATTTGGATGGCAGGAGAAACTTACAAGCCACTACTCTCCAGGGGCACCTGAAGGCGACAGCAGAGGCTTTCAGGTGCCAAGACAACTGGTATGAGTGCTGTGGCTCACCTGCAGTTCCCGAACTTCCACATCCTTAAAAACCACCCATGGTTGTCCATTGGTTATGTCAGCCTCTCACTAAATGGGTTAATTTCCTTTCTTTTTGAGTTATGGAAAATACGGGCTTTTCCTAACCTAACCCTGATTCGTGGAAACTTTAGGTAAAAATACAGAGGTGATATATAATTTGATGACCATTGTTGCATAGTTTTCAGCAATTAGCATTATTTACATAGTCACTATATAGTACACACTGACTTCTGATTCAAGATTGTGATGTATTTACGCACAGAGAGTAGGGATAGGAGAGAGTGTGCATAAGGAATATGGTAGTGGCACAGCCTCAATTTCCATATAAAGGAAACCCATGTGTCATGTTTAAACTTGATAGTTTTTTTAAAACAGCAACTGAAGTCCCTATCCTGTAAAAAGGCGGTAAGGTTACCTCAGAGGGGTGGAGTCCAGGCATGAAGCAGGCAATGGCCTTTGGGTGATAAAAAGCCTGCTATTAGATATTTTAGGTAAGTAATCTCTTACTTTGTTAAAAAATAAAAGGCATTTTTAAAAAAAGGCTAGCTAAGACAGACAATAAAAATAAGAAACAGAACAAAGTTTTAAAATAAACAAGAAAATATGGTTACAAAACAACTGAAGTCTCCAGTCCTTTGTAAGACCCCCATCCCTTATACGTGAGTCCAAAGGACAGTCCAGTCTCCTTCTGGTGTGCATGGGGTCAAATGACGAAAGCTGGGCAAAAATAACTAAAAGTTGAACCTCCTTACCTGTGGCAGCCTGACATCTATCTCTATAGCAAGACCACACACATCACCAAGACACAGGAGTGTGGAGGCTCCTATGAAAAGAATATTTTCCGTTTCTATGGAAATGTTTTTTCCACAGAAAGAACATTTGTTGTTATATATCATACATCAAAATATATTAAACCTATAATATATGATAGGCCATCCCAAAGCTTCCTTCTGTAATTTTTGTGTCCATGCTTCCTGACCTCGCCAGTTCCCAACATGATTGGTTACTGGCATAGGTAAGACTGTGTGTTTGTCAAAACAGGACTGAGACCAAGACTAGCTCACCTGATAGTCACCCCACCTCTCCGGCGAGTACGTATGTCTTCTCTAATCTACTCTGGGCTGATCTAAAATTGAATTTCCATGGCTTCGTTTGTGTGTCACTTCCTTAACTTCGTGGGAGTGATGATAGGATTGAGGATTCACTGAGCCCTCATTTAAACTAAACATTAATTATTACCTTATATTTAAAGCACATTCAGCGTAAGACAAGGCAGATTGTAACAATCAGTAAAATCCTTTCTCTTTTTATGAAAAATTCAAAGATACATTTGAAGTAGAGAGAATATAATGAATTTCCATGTATCCATCACCTAAATTCAATAATTGTCAATTTTGCCACTCCTGTTTTCTCTATTTCTCACCATATTTTTCTTCCCAGAATATTTTAAAAATAAATGTCAGACATCACGTTCTTTCACAGTCCTTGCACTCAAAAATACAAGACAAGCTTTCTTTGTCAATTTTGGCAGGAATTAATATTGGAATCTTTCGATATTGAACATTTGAATGGACTTCTCTGGCATCAGGAGAAATACACCGTAGGCAGTATGGTTTATTCGCCTCACGGCTCAGGTACATTCAGAAAGTAACTTAAGAGAATTGTCTATCCTCAGGCCTGAAACATGAAGGTTGCCAGCCATGCAGGACATCTGCTCTCCACGAAAGTACTCAAGTGTTAAGGTCAGAAAAGTTTAGAGAAAATGAGAAGAGGAATAAAGTGATCTAGGAAAAGAATCATCCAAAAAATGAAGAAAATATGAATTTAGAGACAACCATTGAATTAAGGAGGACTGGTTGCCCCCGAAAAGATGTAATTGCTCCAACAGACACTGTGAGTCCCCTACTCCTATTCCTTGGGACTTTCATTGTCCCCCTGCAGACATCTAACTGCCAGTATCTACATCTTGGTATCTACACAGAACAGTGCCGGAGGGGAGTACTGGCTGGACCTGGAATCCTCAACTGGAATAAGAAGTAGGGGTAGTCCTGGCAGGGTGGCTCAGTTCTGAGTGTCATCCTGTGCACTGAAAAGGGTATGGGTTTGATTCCCAGTCAGGACACATACCTAGGTTGTGGGTTTGATCCCCAGTTGGGGTGCACGCAGAGCAGGGCAACCGATCAATGTCTGTTTATCTCCCTCCCTCCCTCCCTCTCTCTCTAAAATCAATGAACATACCCATGGATGAGGATTAAAAGAAAAAAGTACGTATATAAAATCTCAACCCTCAATACTGTGACATGGTTTGCACTATTGCTGAAGATTTCAGTAGCATTATACCCCTACAAGAGCCAGTTTAATAGACGTCCATCACTGTCCACCTTTTCCTGTATTGTCTTCCCACTTCCCTGATGCTGTCACCTGAATTTCCGAAACAAACTACTTGCACTCGAACCCTTGTCTCTCAGTATCCAACTCTGGGAGAATCTGAACTAAAACAATTACTAAGATTCTTTTCTTGTTCTTTTCGACAGCAGATAAGCAAGGAGAAAAAGCCCCTGGGTCAAGTGCTTGATGTGCACCGTATCTCATTAAACCCTGATAACAACAAAGTGAGGGAAGGATTATACAGATACAGAAGCTCAGAGAGTGGTGCCCATGGTCTCACTGCTATGACTTGCATTCGGGAATAAAAGTACCAGCAACTTCAACTATTTAGGCCTGAGTCTCCATATGTCCCTCCTCCCAAGCCAATCACACCCCGTTTTGTTTCCTCAAAGCACTGTGTTATCTGAAATTAGCTTGTGCATCTATTCACTTACTTCTTCTATTTTTCTTCCTCATCCCTTTGGAATGGAAACTACAAAGGAGCAGGGACTTATGTCCTCATTAGTATATCCTCAGACTTTGGAGTAGATAGAGGCACTCCACAAAGATTTGTTGAATGCATAATTTATCCTTACAAACCAACAAAATATTTTGGCCTTTATTTCACAGCTTTTCATTTTTCCAGATTTTTTGCAACTCAATCACACTGTGCTAACTTCCCAGAAACGCCTCGATCCCTTGCTGTTCCAATCACCCCTCTGCCTCAAGGCCTCTGAACTTACAGTGCTCTCTGCCTGGAACTATTCTTTCCTCGGACAGCCCTCACTGCTTGTCTCCCCTCACTTCATTCAGGTTTCTTCTCAAACAGCACGCTATTAGAGAGGCATTACGCTTTTAAGCGTAATGACATAAAGATGTCATTCATCTTTAAGAAAAAAATTTTTCTCTGGTAATTACAACCAACAGACATACATGTCTCTTTGTATGTCTATCCCTACCAAATTATAAGCTTGATGAGGGAAGTATGTTGCCCATATTTCTTCACTGCTACAGTCAACAATTAGAATAGAGTTCCTGGCACATAGTAGGCACTCAAAAAAATTTGTTGAATGAACAGATGGCGCAATTTAAATTAACACTGTTATGCAATCAACAACCTCCACAAACTACTCTTTCTGAAATCTTTATTGAAAGTATGAATAATAAAAATGAAACTAAGGAGACTTGGGCTAAGTGAGACTTGTGTGTGACCGTAACTGCAGCCCAACAGCAGGGCTTCTGTTTAGGTTCCAGTGACTCCAGACACAGCACAGGGACTCAAAGAACACACTTTCTGGCTCTCAAATAGAAGAAATTCAGCTGCCATGCTCGATCTCTGCCCTGTGGACCACTGAACCTACATGCAAATCCACGCCTGTTTGATTCAGTGCAGTCTTACTAGTTTTAGTTCTGTCTTCCAGCCATAACCGTTACATTTCAACAGTTTAGTAAACACTGCGTGATAAACTCTACTTTGTGCACGGCGAGTTCTAACCCATCTTAGAAGGTGCTGTCTTTCTCACTTCCTTCTTGGGGCTTGATTGATTACTCCTTTTCCTTATGTTCATTAATCTCATCACCTTATCTTTTATACCACTTCATTTTAGCAGAAAGGTAATAATAAAACCCTCATCCATTATCCTTTTACTCATCTAGTCAAGCGGAAATGGTTAATAACATGCTACAAATTGAACTTCAATCACCTCATTTTCTCCTTTGTTGAATACACATTAAAATATATTCCAAAAGTGCAATTTGTTTTACAGGAGAATTTGTGTTATATTGCTACAGACAACTAAAATTAAGTGTTTCTCAGTTCTGTTATTAAATATATCCAAGAGCTCTTTTATCGATAATACTAAAACATTAACTCATTTTATTAGAGTGTAATAATACAAGGGCCTTATCTCCCAGAACGCAGACATCCAGAGGACCTAATAATATGTGTTATATGACATGTCATTCATCTTTAAGAAAAAAATACCAGTGATAATTTATGAATTGGTACATTATTACAGATGAAATTGCTCTCTATTTTTTAAAAAAGTTAATTTGTTTACATGCAGCCTTATCTTCAAATGTAAGCCCTATTAGTGAAGAAGTCTATAACTGTCATATAAAACAGAAAGAATGGAAATATACATAAAATAGAAAGACATAATGATTTAAGATTTTAAAAACTAACCTTTTGCATGGAATACATTTAATATAAAATTAGACTATGGTTTTCAAAACAGAAAAGGAAAACTACTAAAAGCTGCAACATTTTTATACAGATTACAACAAATACTTGTGCTGAATTCTAACAGCCCTGAAACTATCAGGATAAAAACAGCTATCATATTGTAGAGAAAAGATTTTCTAGTAATTTGAGTGGGTATCTCCTATCCAATTGTAAACGGAAATGCTTACCAAATGACTAAAAACTAGACTCAGAGAAAATGTTAGAAAACTTCCCCAGATAATCAAGACCCATTGAACAGTATCTTCCTACCATCCTAAAAACAAAGGTTGTGACTCTAGTAAAAAATTTAGCAATAGATTTAATATCAATATTTGATAACCCAACCTGTACCACTTGTTGAGAATAATATTTTTATTATGAAAAAATACTTGTAATATACTTGTAAACCTATTTTCTTACACTGTTCCTTTTCTAAGCATGTGTTCCTTTAATGCATTAAACTGTTGGACTCTAAAATATCAAAAATACGGTGTAATAGTTAGAAAGTTACTAAATGTTAAAGCATTGCTTACACCTGATTTTTGGTGTTGCAGAATCCAGGTATCAGCTTCTGTGCACGGGTGTGTAAGACCCCCCGAACACCACCCAATACTCCCTATGAATCAGTCTACTCTCCTGCACGGTTTACACTTCTTGTGTTAGTGGAAAATTTTTAAGAAACCTGTCATATTAGGCATGAGTTACATGTCATAATTCCATTATGTTTTCCACAAATCACCCTTATTTTCTGTAAGATACACAAAACCATTATAATCACAATAGGATAAAATTATTAAGTACTTATTTCCTACAAAGAACCTTTGAGAATGTTACTAAGTTTATATGCATCTGTTAAATATATATATGTATTTTCCTTTCAAAAATTAACATTTTATTACTATTTAGCAGATGAAAATTGGGAAGAAATCAATAAATAAGCCCATGTATGCAACAGTTTTGATTTCAATTTCTAAACATCACTGAACAATGTCAGATACCACAGCCTGTAGGCAAATGAGGTCACCATTGCAGGAAGACTCAGGCAGTCAGATGCTATATGAGAACTTCACCTAATATGCAAAGGTTCTGCACCACTGCTGACAGAATCGGGGTGATAAAACTTGCCAAACTGATGAAAGCCCATTTCTTCATTAGGTCAACACTTCAATATACTTGGTGGCCAAGAGCAAAATAACATAATTTTAAAACACTTTTATTTTAATGTGTTTTTGTATTTAGACTTAACAGCTTTATTTTTTATATTCCTGACCTTTCTCTTACTTCATCTGTCCTGATTGCTTAGTCATTCCTCCAATTTTTCTCCTCTTTGGTTCTCTTTCCACACTGAAATATATTTTTAATGTCACCATTTGAACAAGAACAAATTTTAATGATTGTTTTAGCAATCAGTATTCCCAACCTACTAAGATAAAACACATTATTTAAAGCTTTCTTGTTAGTTGGACAATGTTTTGCCCCATATTTTGGAAAACTATTTACTTTAAATACACAGTTAAGAATATTTTTATTTATTTACTTCCTAACTTATTCCTCACTTGAGACTATTTTTAACTGCTTTTTTAGAGAGAGAGAGAGAGAGAGCGCGAGCAGGGCCGGGGGAGAGAGAAACCTCCCTCTGTCACCCTGACCTACGGGCACCCTGACCTACGGGCGCCCCGACCGGAGAGCAAGCCACCTGTGTCCTAACCACAGCAGGTCCTGTGACATTTCTGGTGCACTGCACGATGTTCCAACTAACTGAGCCGCCCAACCTGGGCAAAGTTAAGGATAGTTTCAATTGAACACAGACATTATCTTTCAACATTCTGTATTTTCATATATTATTGTTTCCTAGATAGCCTAAAGGGCCAGTGAGAAAGAGATACTTCATAGCACCTCCTTAAGACAAGAGTGCTAGCATTACACCTCCAGATTCAGAGGTGGTTGGTTAAGAGCAGAAACTTCGCATGACTAATGGTGGGTCTGAAGATATTGTGTGTCTCCTCACGTGTTCCAGTATGAGGTACCATGACCTATGTTACAATCTTTCTAAAAATACATACTTAAATACAGAAGGTGAGATATTCCACAGGACAAATGGCCTCCTCTTTTCAAGTTAAGTCTCATGAATAAAGGATTATTTTAGAATAAAAAAAGACTTACAGGACAAAATAGCCAGATATAATGCCCAGTCCTAGATCAGATGCTGGTTTGGTCCAACAAGTAACAAGGAATATATTCTGAAGACAAGATAATACATTTAAATGTAGATTAGGAAAAATATAATATGAAGGGGTATTATTAATTTTGTTAGGCAATAATATTGTTTCGATCTAGGTAGGAAATTATGTTATCCTGAAAAAACAAAAATTTGTGTAGGGCTGGGAAGTTGGATGGGAAGTGGTTCATGTTAAAGTGGCTGTGCACGGTCACTAACAGTGACAGAGAGGGGCCACAGAGAGGGGCCACAGAGAGGGCTTCTGGAGCGGGTCACGTCCGTTTCCTGTCCTGGTTGCTGGCATCACAGATCAGTTCAGTCTAAAAAAGTCAGCAAGTTGTACAGTTCTGTGCTCTTTCCCTGTACATTATAATCCAATAAAAAAGCCCCAAATCCACCATCATTAAAAAATAATTAAGTGATTCATTTTAAAACGCACAGGCTCTGGAACTAACTGCCTAGGTTTCAATTTTGTCCCTGCTAACATCTCTGTACCTCTATTTCTTCATCTGTGAAATGTTAGCCATAAATATTTTTTACATCAATAACCCCATTTCTAAAGTCACTTCTGTTTTTTATTTGCTGTTCTTTATTTAGATCACTTTTTTTATTCAGTTCAAAACAGAATTCTAATTCCTGACATCTAAAAATTGGAAACATTCTGAAATAAATCCAGAACAGGAGTTTTAAACTGAAATAAATGCCTTTAGTCTTAAAAAGTTGAAAGAAAATTCACAAAGTCAACTCGGTTTTAACTGTTCAGTGACTGTAAAGGGGTATGTCTGCTCTAGACAGTTACCTGGAAACGGCACCGACTGATTCTACGGTACAACTCGTCCAGAGTGCCGAGCCAGAATACTGTGCATTACTTGGACCCGGACCCCACTCATCATGCTAAGTTGTCTGAAGAACAGAAACCGAGACAGTCTGGTTGAGCTCACCAAGTGTGAGTGAGTACGGTGTTCTGAGAAGGCTACGCAAGGCTGCTTCGTCATTCCTGGGGCCGCGCATACTTTATCAGAAGTGGGACTCCAGGAATATCTTTTAGAACATCGATCCATCAAACGGTATCATCGAGGGAACAAACACATGCTTGTCCTACAGAAATGCCGCTTTAATATTTTAACTAATTATTTTATGGTTTGTTTATTCTTTAGTGTTTAATTATTATGGTTTTGATGAAACTTGAGGCATATTAAATAGTTTTAAATTAAATCATTGCTAACTTATTCCTAAGTAGTTTGTATTACACTTCCTGCCACTTATAAATATCAAATATTCTCTTTAATGGATATTTTAATAATATAAACTGAGAATTATTTTTGTATTCTCAAAAGCATACACGTTATAGCATACATGTTATAGACAGTACATAAAACATTTTGAAAAGCAATGAAACTGAAGCATTCTGTCTGGCATAACAAACTAGCTTAACTTAATTGTACAGTTGCAAAGTAGTTCAACAATAAGCAATCAGAAGAATGTTTATAACACATTCCTTAATAAAACAGCAACTTGCGCTTTCCTAAAAGTCTTCCTTTAAGACTGTTTCACTTTGCTACTGCCCAACTCGGTGACAAACAAGGACTGTGTAGACCAGTGCAATTATCTAACAGAAGACAAGGTCCCAGACCCTCGGAGGAGAGGCTTGGTTTGATCAGCAAAATCGACTTCACAGTGCACACGACTTAAGACAGCACTAAACCAAAACTTGAACCTTTTTTGTTGCCCTAAAAATCTTAAGTATGCAGATGTACAACTTAAAACAAAGTAACTTTTTTGACTTTCACTATCAATTTTAAAATTGCTAATACGGAGTAGTAGTTGAAAATTGTATGATAATTTTTTTAAAATTGTGGCTCTATCAATTATGGTTCATTTGGCTATAAGTAAAACCTAACTAAAAAGTGTTTTAAGCAAATTAGAGACTTTTATTTCTTGTCAAATAACAAAAGTAATCCAAACCAGTTACTAGATCAGTGGCTGAGGTCTCAGATTTTCTTGGCTTATTCCAACTACTACATTTCAGTTTCAGGAAGGAATAAGAGAAAGCAAAAAGACAGAGTGCAAAACACAAGTCTGAGCTGAGACACCTTCACCTGTAAAAACATTCCCAGAATCCCGACCCCCAGACTTCCAATTACAACTTATTAGGCAAAACTATATCTAATTGCTACTCTTATCTCCAGGAAAAGCTAGTTAAATTGTATATGTTTGTGTGAGTTACTTTAGCTAGGAACATCGCTGCCTTTCAAAATTCAAGGCACTGTCAGCTTTCTTAAAATATGCCTCTGAAATTACTTTCATTCAAACTATTTCTTTATTGTTATTATTATTATTATTATTTATTATTGATTGACGAGGGAGAGATTCACTGTTCCACTTGTGTATGCATTGAATGGCTGATTCTTTTATGTGCCCTGACCAGGGATCGAACCCACAACCTTGGTGGATCAAGATGATGCTCTAACCAACTCAGCGACCAGAGCAGGGCCCATTCAAACTATGTCTTCTATAATAGTTGAGAAGATGATTCCCTGGCTGGTGTAGCTCAGTGGATTGAGCGCGGGCCTGCAAATCACACGATCGCAGTTCGATTCCCAGTCAGGGAACATGTCTGGGTTGCAGACCAGTTCCCATCAGGGGACACATGAGAGGCAACCATACATTGATATTTCTCTCCTCCTCTCCTTCCTTTCCCCTCTAAAGATAAATAAATAAAATATTTAAAAAAAAGAAGATGATGCCAAATATGGGCATTGTCTCTCTTTCAAAAGCAACTAAAAATATGCATCAGATATAAAATTACTTACTTAGCAAAAGGTATCAATTTAAGATGTTTAAATAATTTTTATGGTTTCTACTGCATTCTTTAAAATCAATCAATAAAAAGCATTATATTAAGTCTGAATCATGCAGTATACTTGAGAATGGTATTTCACAATTTACGGTACTTTTGAAATAAATCTCAAGCCAATAGGTTTACTGCCTCCCTCACCAAGATGCCTCTATACTTCCTCCTCTCCTACCAAACCCCAACTCCCCAAAGGCACTATAACCAATAAGCAAGAGTATCAATTCTGAAATCCGACTGCCTGAGTTCAAAACCTAGCTCTTGCAATTTTGGACAAATTACAGCAGTTACTGCATATAAAATTCTTACCGCATGATGTGTTGTAACTATTTTCTTGTTACTAGCCTTTCCTTCATTTGAGATATATTTATCGTGCACTCACCTATATACCAGACATTGTGCTAAACACTAGAAATGCAAGTTATGACCAAATCATATGCCGAGCTTCCTTATAAACATGATTTTACCATCTTTTTATTACTACAAAAATGAATACTGAGTTTGTTTTATACAACTACATAGAAGAAAGCACAGTAAAATTATTATAAAGTAATGAGAAGATAAATAAGGTATCGAAGAGCCCTGGCTGGTGTAGCTCAGCAGATTGAGCACAGGTCTGTGAACCACACGATCGAGGTTCGATTCCCAGTCAGGGCACATGCCTGGGTTGCAGGCCAGTTCCCAGCAGGAGACTCACGAGAGGCAACCATACATTGATATTTCTCTCCTTCCCTTCCTCTCTAAAGATAAATAAATTAAATCTTGAAAAAAATAAGGTATCGAAGATTCTAGAAAAGTTTCTGCTTCCTGTGACACCCACATAAGAATGACATTACAGGAAAATCCAGAATCACACTTAACAATTTAATGTCACCCAATATTTTCAGAATTTTGATTCCATATATTATGAATTTGGTAATGACATAGCCACAATCGTATTAAAAAGAAATTTTAAAAGTTTTATAGAAAATCTTAGGAATACTTGGGTAATATTAAAAAGTTAAGACCAGCTCTGGTCAGTGTAGTTCAGCTGGTTGGGCATCACCTCGCAAACCAAAAGGTTGTGGGTTTGATGCTCCATCAGTGCACATGCTTAGGTTGTAGGTTCAATCCCCATCAGGGCATGTATGAAAGGCAACCAGTCAATGTTTCTCCCCCTCTCTTTCTCCCTCCTTTACCCTCTTTCTCTAAAACAGTAAGCATGTCTTCGGGTGAGATAAAAAAAAAGTCTGCCCCAAATAATTTTATATTAAGACATGCCACTAATACACAAAAATGCAAATAAAATGCTATCCATATTACCAAAACCATAGTGGAAATATAAATCTGCCCGCCCCAAAATGAACAAATATTTATTAACTCAAAGACTGTGCTAATTATGTAAATGTCTATCTTTCTACATGTAATTTCATTCAAACTTCCTCTCTTTTCCCCAATTAACAACCCTGCCAAATGTTCGGACTTGAAAAGGCCACAGCTTTATACACAATTAACAGTCAAATTCTAACACAAATTACATGTCATTCTTATCTCTGTATACACATTGAACTCCTATATCTTGTTGCCAGAAGGCAGCTTGCACTAGGGAATACATCCTGACTTTGTTTAATGTCTAGAAATAACATTCACACCTAGAAAGGAGATACTACCCACTGCCAACTATGTGAGCAACATTTGCCATGCTTACTCCTTTGTATTTTGTTCAAATAAGTAGTTTAGAAAATGACTCACTTATCCACTTGTCTGTTTAAAAAATGTTTTCTTAAAGCATAAGATGTAAAAATAACCTTCATTTATCTTTTTAGAAATTCAAGATAATTATAGAAACTTTTATGTAAGGTAAACATATTTTCTGAACTAGAAATTGGGAAAATATCATTTGACAAATCATCTAACTATAAAAAATATTTTAAATTGGATGGATCCTAGGAAAAGACATGCATGATCATTGTATGAATGACTATTGCCCTAGAAAGGGTTTTCCTGTTTAACAAGTATACCAGTCACTACTTCAACATGCTCAAACCTGTCCTAATCTCTCGAAGTGTAGCATTTTATCACTGCAGTACCTCAATAAACACCAGTCATTTATATAATAAAAGGGCAACTAAATATACTTGTCTTATATATCAATATGTGCATATATTATGTTTTAAAGGTAATACAAAAGGCACTATGTAAAGCAGAATCTTAAAATGCAAATATCATCCACAATTAACTTTTTAAATAAACAAATCTGACTGGGTTAGTTATTGGCTTAAAACTCTTCAGTGGCCAGTCACTGTGTTGGGAAGAACTTCAGTTATTTTCACCAGCATCTGCGTACCTATCCAGCTCCACCCGCTGCAGCCTTCTCCCGTAGGCTCTCTCACTATATGCTAAGGTCCAACCACACTGCAATGCTTTCTGTTCCTCCAGCTCAAGTAAGTGCAACCCTCACATCTCTCCCTGAGTCTGGAATACACTTCCCATGTTTATCCAGTAAATTCCCGCTCATCCTTCAGTTCATGGTTCAAATGTCATTTCATCAATGAAGCCTTCCCTGAACTCCTTCCTCCTCCTATCACCCCCAAATCACCCCCAAATCTATTAGATGATGACAGTACACACATTTCCACACCACCCCGTATGCCCCCGACCATCTTAACCACTGCCATGCACTGGACTGGCTTGGCGATCACTCTGGGCTGGAACAGGAGCTCTGTGAGGGTCATTAGGAAGAACCATGTTGGCGTTGCTCACTGTGGGATTCCCAACATCTACACATACGAGCCTTATCTTCAATTATGCGATTTCTAAAGTTGTTATATACATATATATATGTACATATATTATGTATATACATATGTACATATATATATGTATATATATGCACGTATGTGTGTGTGTATATATATATATATATCTCAAGCTAATGAAAACCCATGATGTATTATAATATCCATTTTAAATATTACACTCTCTTCCCATCATTACAAACCCCTTCCTGTGAGTGCAAAATGCGATCATCAGAAGGACAAAGTGCAGGGGTGCTGGGAACAATGGAGGAAAGCAAGGGGCAGAAGGAGGAGGAGGAGGAGAAAGACAAGGGAAAGTGAGGAGGGGACTGGCAGGAAGGAGGGGGAGGGGGTGAGAGAAGAGGAAACTGTGACATGCTTGGATGTGGCATTCAATTTGCTGCAGTGGGGTGAAAGTAGTGAATTTGGAATCAGGATCCTAGACTGAAGTTCAAATGTTATGTATGCGAGGCTGTGAAAGTTGCTCCATGTCCTCATCTGTACAACAGGGAGCACCAGCGCCTGTCCCACAGAGCTAGAGAGCTGTGACGTATCAAGGACATTAAACTGGTAGAAGACCTGAAAACCCATACAGCCCCTGATGATGTAAGAAATTGTTAATATCTATATTGTTAATATCATCATGAAGGTAATCTTCAGTAAAATGAATGCTTACTAAACGCTGCAGAAAAATTTTGGCTTATATATGAACTAAAATATAGTATTTAAAAAATATCTCAAAAGCTTACAGTCAAAAGAATGTTATCGACCAATCGTGATGTAAGTTCCTCTATTCTTATATCTCGCTATAATCTCAGTGCAACTACTGAAATTACTTTTTCTTTCTAATACCTGTAATAATATTGTCCATTATAATTTTTTTTACTTATTGTACCTGAAAATTACATACTAGGATGCTGTTATTATTCTCAGACCACAATCATAGTATTTTAAAAACATAAAAACTATAATTTACATATTTAAATAAAGAATTTACAATCTAACTCAGTGTTAGTTAGATAAACATAACTGCCTCATATAATTTCTGAAACTATTCCATGCTTTTTAAGTAGATACATATGTTCTAAATACTGGCTCAGAGAGTAATTTATTTCAGGTTTGGGGTTGAAGATATAAAGAAATAAAAAGTTAGCTTAGAACTAACCTTAAGGCTTTACTAAAGTAGTCACATTAAAACGTGATTAAATAAGGATGAAAATAAATTCCTTTGATTATTATAAACAGTTATTCATAACTTTATTCCCTAGCAGAGTAAAAATAATCTTGATCCTTAATTTTTGGGTGTTATAAAATTTAAGCCTTGCAAAATCCAGTGATAATTTTTCTGAGGAAATAGTTAATTTAATTCCCAATTACAGATATAATCAAAAACATGTTTCCCCAAAAGCTTTGAAGGCACATAATACAAATTATTATAGTTAAAAGCTTGAATAAACAAGTCTTTTTTAATCCGCATTTTCCATACAAGAAGCATTTGTATATTCTGCAGAAGAAATGCTATTGCTATATTATGACTTTGAACTAAAGCTCTAAAATCATACTAGTCAACCAAAGGTTTCTTTAGCAATATGAACATGGCCACGCCACACATGTTACTTTTAGCTTCTTTATGTACAACAAACTGCATTCAATTGGTGAACAAATACAATGTTTAGTATCATATTTAAAACCACCATTCAAACCTTTTCTTAATGCTATTATCAGTTTTTCTTTTGCAACAATTTTGTGTATAAAAATAAAAGCACTGGATTTTTATTAGTGCTGCCCCTTCTTTGTTTTGCTCCACTCTGCAAAGCCCTTTTGGGACACTAAGCCTGCATTTACCATAATACGGATTAAACTTTCTTTGTCCCATTGCACAGAGTTTGTTAGCAGGTTAGTCTTTTTACATTTTTCACAGGCAGCCTGCAGCTTACCCTTTAGGCCTCACTCAGAATACTTGTGTGGATTTACAAAAATGCCAGAGTGGTCGTGGGGTTAATTGGAAGATAAGTGCAGCCTTTAACGGAGAGACTCATTAAACGTTTAGACTCACCACAGTCCACCATCCTTGGAAAAGTCCTAGAGCCACTTTAAAAATAATAACATAGTAAACTAGTTTTTAAAATGTGTACCAGTATTTTATAGACTAGAAATACTTCACTGAACTGCTCCAAAGGCTATATAATAGAACAAAGTGATTTCCCTGGTCAGCTCTTTATTTTGGCTTTAATATAGTTAATCCTAGGTAAAAATGGGCAGATTTTCTAGACCTTCCAAGTTTATGTCGAGAGATTTGAAGTAGAAACTCAACTGATCAGCAATTACAACATTTATTTTTTCAATCAAAAATATTAATTGGGAGATTTTTATTTTGTTTAATTTTGCCTAAATAAATCACCATACTCAAATACCTTGCATGTCTATTACAGACTAAGGGAAACAAAAAAAATTTAAATACTTGTAAAATATTCTTTCAATTTAAATTCCTTCTATAATATGTGAAATATACATATACATAAATACACATATAAAATCTGAAGTATACCCATGGCTATTAGGTTATTTTTAATAATTATACAAGCAGATTGTTCTCCAGATTAACTTTTCCATCCCCTTACCTCCTTCCAACACTATCACTCACACACAGAAAGGGGAAAAAAAAGGAAAATGCGACAAAACACACAGACACTTGAAGTGAAGGATTAGACATATTTGCCCAAGATGCAGATAACAAAAGCAAAAGTGAAGAAAATTGAAGAGACAGCCAAACTCCAGCAACAAAATGGTTAAAGAATCTGAAGTATTGTTCCCCTTATTTTAAAAGTCCACCATATTGTGTGCAGCGCAAACATCAGACAAGTTAAGATTACTGACCATTATCTCCTTAATTTTCTCCGCTTTCCCTCACATTCCCTCTTGCTATCCGGGCACCATTTTTCTAAAGCTTTATTTCTGCTAAGAAGTAAACTTCCCCTAATCCATCTATTATGGAACCTTTAATTGGATTGGGAGCAGGGTGGTGTATAAAATAGCCCCTATTCACTCAAAAGGACTGTAGTTTTAGGGACTTAAAGGAGAAAGGTATTGTGAAAGAAAATCCTCAGGGAATCAAGAATTAAAACGTGGCTCTCTTAAATTCATCAAATCCAGAACACAAATGAATTGCTTCCTTAAACAGGTGACTTTCCAAATAAATGGCATAGCAGAACTGAAATTAAAGTTTTACTCTAAGAAGAAGAATGCACTTGTACACTAACAATTTTTGGCTCTATAAACAACTTACATCTTCTTTTCCTTCCATTGACAACCGTTCTACCAGAAACCAACTGGAATACCTTAAACACACTTTCTATATTCTCCCCACCCACCACATATATTTCCTCTATTAAATGTCTAAGGAGAAAATTAAAAGTATATTTTTAAATTAATTAATTCCTATACATGTTATGGAAGCATTGCTATAAAGCAAGCTTGTTTCTAATGAAAAACGCATTCTATTCTCACTTTGCACGTCCAATGCAAAATGAGCAGTAGTCACTCTTGCTCCCCTAACCGGCTATCCTCCTGGCTTCTTTCATACACACTCCACTTCCAAATACCTTTGTTAGCTGTATATTTCTGTCTTATGCTGCTTCTACAATTTCACGTCTAACCATCCGGAGTGTCTGTAACAGTGAGATGGGGCTGCAGTCCACACTTACTCATTCTCCTCCAGAACCAAAGACATTTAAAGTGCCATACCTCTTATCTAATATAAAATGAAATCTAGAAAGTACTTACAACTTGAAATTAATCTCTTAAAAATCCACATACTCTTTATCAAAAACGGTGAAAGAGAAATGTTAGGAGAGGTCAATATTCCAATTAAATTTGATATTACGTGTAGGCTACTAGTCTTCATGAAGAGAAACCAAAAACAAATCAATATTAGTAATTTAAGTGATGGTACTTTGGAAAAGTGTCTTTAAGGAAATTCAAGTGATTTCAAAAACACCTGCATAGCGTATCCCCTTTGTTTTTGGAGCCCTCATCATGACTTAGTAACAACTGCACACTTACCGAATCCCTTCGCAATGTCTGGCATCGTGCTAACACCACCACCTGAATCATCTCATTTTATTCTCTCCACAACCTGACAAGGTGGATGCTATTATCTGTTTTGCACAGAGGAGGCAACTAAGTCTTGAGAAGTTCAACTTCATTTTTCAGGGTTATGTAGCTCCAGAAAAAAATAAGCTCCATGAAAGCTTTTCCATTACTGACATTGCAAAGGTTCTGCCCAGGAGAGAAAGTCAACTTCCCAAAAGTTGATCCACAAAAAAATAAACAGCTAAATGATCAAAATTACCTATGAACCAATTCTAAGTATTTAATGAACATTCAGCTTGAATATATGAAATATATATGACTATATTCTTCTCATGTGTACACAATTCTAAGATATATTTAAGAATTATATTCTTCTTAACAATAGTTTATGAGCCATTCAGTTTTTCAAAACTAAAATCATATAGTTATCCGATCCTATTTCTAACACAACTAAAATTTTAGTGTTTTGTATGTGAATTTTTCAGTTTATACTGATTTCTAATTCTTTTCAAAGTCATCTATGTTTCGAACATTTTATCTTAGGATAATTTTGTCAGCATTACATATTTAAATAGTATTAATTATACTGGTTGAAAATTGATTTAATAGCTTTAAAAAGTTGTGAAATTACACCAGCCAGTGTTCATAACCAGTTTTTAGGGAACAAACACCTATTCATCTGTCCCAGATCTTTGCTGCTGAGACTGAAGGAATCCTTTTCTGGAAAAAAGAAAGTCTGCATACATCCCAGGGTGAGAGTCTGATCCTTGAGAGCACAAAGCGTGAGGGGAGGGAAATGAACACTTAAAGGCACGGCAGGAGAAAAAAGGACCCAGGAACAGGGGAGCCTGGCCATCAAGGTCTTCTTAGGCCCTCTAAGCCCATATAACGCAGGGTACAGTACGCAGGGAATAAATAAACTAGCTCCGGGTAATTTAATGCAGTAAAGAATTCGTTTTCAGGAAACTGAGCTAAGTTCCTAGTACAAAGGCATGCATATTAGTAGGGTCTTATTGAATGTGTGTTGAGTGACTTCACTAAAATTTTATACAAGGCAAAACTTTACCATATTCTAAATTTCAAACACAATCTCTAATTGAATAAAAGTATTTTATGAAAGTCATATATTTTAAAATACTCTGAGTGTGAATGCTCCACTTTAATGGTAGCTGCATTGTTCTATTTATGACACCCCAAAACATCTTCATTCAGAAGCCGTGCTGCTGTTTTTCAAAGTAGCTATACGGAAAGAACTGGAAACAGATGCAGAATAATTAGAATCTACAAGTGTCTCCAATAAAATGATTCACTTATTAAGTCATATTAAAAATACAAAAGTAAGACATATTCACTCTTTTGGAAGCCCACTAAAGTTAAGAAATTCCATGATTCCTCTCCTCTGTTCCATTTTACTAACAGATAAGTTAGTAGGTAAAGTCAGTGGTTAGTAGGTAAATATCCTAGTGAAGTTTAATGTACTTAATATTTCATTTGCATTTATACATCAGCTAAATTTCTATATATTCTGTATACATTTATATACATTTATATGCATTATTTCTATACATTAAATTTCTATACATTAGTTTTCAATGGGTGGCCAAAAACTATGGTGAGTTAAAAATTATGTTACATTTGGGTATTCATTCACAATAAATTATTTCCATGGCATCAAATAGTAACTTCAAGTAACTTCATTTGCTGCTCAGAAACATTAACCTTACATGGAAACTAGTTCTTCATCTGAAAGACTCGATCATTCACTTGACTTTCTCGAATGAGGTTACCCAAATTTTGTAATCGGGTCCTGATTACACAGACTGTGCTCTACATAGGGTTCTCTGCTGTGTTATAAAATATTTAATACAAAATAAATATGTAAATAAACATCTAAGTATAGAAAACATGTATATGGTAAAACACCTGACCAGAGAAATATAACAAAGATTAATAAAACTTTTGGGGCACAAGCTGGATTCCTACATAAAATTCTCCTAAGTTATACACTAGAGTAGCATGTTGACTCATTAACAAAAATGATTCACTGACATAAAAAAGTTTGTTAAATATTTTTTACATCATGCTTACTGTTTAAAACACAGACTGCCTTGGTACAAAGTAGTCTGTACCAAGATCCAAAGAAAGGAACACACACACATACACAGGCCAAAACCTCTAGAAAGTTTCCTTAATTTTAAAAGAAACATCTTTCCTTAACAATTAAGCTCACACTTATATAATTTTTACACAAATTTACCCAAGTTCATCACTATCAGACTTCGTGGTGGTTGTATATTTGCAGCCTACGTGCAGAGGGAATAACAGAACACACCTAACGGAAAGCAGGACTTTGGGTGGACACCCAGCTGGTCCCCAAGGAGAAGAGACGTGCACACGAGGGCGTGGCCGAGAAGGGGATGTGTTTTGGTCAGGAGACGTTTATGGGCAGAACCAAGACTCTACACCTGTGTGTTCGGCAGGGCAAAGGGAGGGGGACAGGAAGGAAAAGGGAAAACAGAGGTAGGTGGTTGGTTAAAGAGAAGTCCTCAAAATCCATTTAAAAAAGATATCAAAGACCCAAGTTACTGGGCATTTCTATTACTAAGGTTTAGTGAGAAGGTAAACCCAGAAAGTTGAGAAGAACAAGTGTCACTATACATGCATCTAATTGGAACTATGTAGATGAAAAAATCCAAAAATGTGTTCAGTGACTAAAGGATGCTAGGTAGAAATTAACAACACAGAATCAATCACAGCTAAAGAATTATGAAATAATGGTGGTATTTCCTTTAGGTAACAAACATCATTAATACACTTTAGCAATATAATAATCTGAAAAGGACTTTCATACGTTCACTGATGACCTAAGTCCCTCTAACCTTAACTTTCCCATAATATTTTAAATTCTTCAAAAAAAATTCTACTATGTAAGTTTTTCAAGAATGTAACCTTTTGTATAAGGTATTATCATTTTTCTTAATATTCTTAGCCATTTCAAAAACTAAATCCATTAGAATATCAAGCAAAATAGTCTTGCATTGTATTACACTCAGTGTTTAAGGAAAATATTTACACATTAACTCATTCAAATTTGAATGCCAATATGTGCCACACATATACTGTCGGAGAGCCTGTAGATACAGAAATCTGTAACAAAAAGATGGGGGTTATATTTTATTCGGGATTAGGAAAAAATCACTCTAAATATTCTGCTTACACCTCTACTTAGAGCAGCAAGCACTGATTATAGGGAAGAAGACCTAAGGTACCTTACACTGCCTGGGATTACTGTCCAAACGGGGAGGGGGGAGAGCCTGAAAAAAGAACAACACAAACTCCTATCAATTCCAGGCTTTGTGCTGAACAATTTAGATGTTTATTTTAGAAGAACGATTCTCTCTCTCCTTCCCTCCTCTCCCCCACCCATGCACACAACCACAATGCCACTACCAACTCCAAACTGCACATTCTGATATCTATTTAAACAACTTCAGACCTTAAGACTAATATTCTGGTCAATTCAGAACAATTCAAATCTGTACTCAGGTTTTAGTAAAAATAACATACTTTTACATAATCTATACTCATAAAGTAAGTTAATATCTAGCTAGTTCATCAAATGTGAAGAATTACAAGCAGTGGTATCTTAATATGCAAGTGGATCTAAAAATATAGGAGCAAAATAAAATAGATTTGGGGGATCTCAAAAATAAAAATGCACTCTAACATATTCAATACAGTTAATAGTTATTATAAAATTTTTGTTCTAAATATCCAATAAACTAAATTAAAACTCATTACATGTAAATGATAGGACTCAAATATTTTTGTAAAAAATTTTAATTGCTTTTAGAGAGAGAAGAAGGAAGAGAGGGAGAAAAGGAGAGATGGGGAGGAGAAGAGAGAAGAAGAGGTAGGGAGAGAGGAAGAGGGCAAGGGGAGAAGTGGGAGGGGCGGGGAGGAAGAGGGAGAGACAATGATTTGTTGTTAACTTATTTACAAACTCATTAGTTGTTTTTGTATGTGCCCTGACCAGGCATCAAACCTACAACCTTGGCATACCTGGACAACACTCTAGTGAACTGAGCTACGCAGCCAGGGCTCAAAAGTTTTTTTGTTTGAAAATAAATCATAAGGTAGCCCTGGCTGGCATGGCTCAGTGGATTGAGCACAGGTCTGTGAACCAAAGGGCTGCAGGTTTGATTCCCAGTCAGGGCACACACCTGGGTTTCGGGCGAGGTCCCCAGTGGGGGGCATGTGAAAGTCAATCACACATTGATGTTTCTCTCCCTATCTCCTTCCCTTCCCCTCTCCCTAAAAATAAATAAAATCTTCAAAATAAAGAAGTAAATCATAAGGTATTTTAAATGGTTACAAGGTTCGATGTTTAAATATATTTAAATCTTATATGATTAATGTCTAAAGCTCCATGAAGAATTACATCATGCCTATTTCATACTTTCCATGTAGTCTCAGCACCTAACACAGCTGACACATTAGTAGGTATTTAAAAGTTTTATGAAAAGAATGATTATACATATAAAAGGATATGAATAGGTAGGTAATCAGCCTCTATATTTACTTAACATTCACTGATAACTTTTGCATTACAGTTGAATCTTTTAACATCAGATTTTTCCCTGTGAAATAAGTTTTTCATTACTTATAAATTATAAAAATAGCCTGAAGGATGCAGATAAACATGATGCAATTTGGACATACTAAGACATCTTTGTCACCATACAAATGCAGATTGTCATCAAATTTGCGAGAGCTGTGGTGTATAAATGGTAAACTACCTCCACAGTGATCCTGCAATGCTTTACCAGTGTCTCGTTGATGTGGCCTCAAAACTCACAAAATAAGAGCTAAAAGCAGTATGTAACCTTTTCTTTCATATGAAGCTGAATAACAAGATCACACAAATAAGGGTTCCACCATCATCAAAGAGAGACTATTAAAAGAACATGCCTTCTTTGCCATGTTTTACCCACTGCTCGTATCTTTCTTTCTGCCAGTAATTCTCACTGAATCAGGGCTCTTCAGAGTCACAGCTGATTCGAGGGCTGCAGGAAGATACCACAGAAGCCTAGAAACTCTTGGTCTTCCATAAAGTCAGACGAGTGCCCAAGAAGTTGAATGGGGACATGCTGAAAGGCTACAAGCACAAGCCTGAAGGGACTTTAACTGGTCAAATCTGGAATAGCTTAACAACTAAAATGATTATGACATTAATGAATTATTACCCATTGCAAATAATGGAAATTTCTTATTCTATGCCAATAATGAGGTGTTATGACATTAAATTATAATGTCAACTGATCAATGTGCAAAAAGAGCTTATGTTAGAAAATGATCATTTTATAACTACTATAAAGATTGAAATAGGCAAGAACTGTGACAGTTGCTAAGCAGACTCCATAGTTTACACAGATTTCATTAGTTTCCCCTGATGTCCTTTTCCAGTTCCCACACCTCATCCAAGATACATCACCTTAGGCTCCTCTGGGCTATAACAGTTTCTAAGACTTCCTTGTTTTTGATGACCTTGACAGCTTTGAGGGGTACTGATGATGCCATGTATACAATGTCTTTCAGTTTAGGTTTGTCTGATGTCCTCACGGTTAGTCGAGGGCACAGGTGGCAACCACAAGGCCCTCGGACTGAATGCGGCCCTCCACCTTGTTTTATCCGGCCCGCACCTTGTTTCTGCCCAGCAGCAGCACCAAGCTCCTTGCCTCTCATTAAGCAGTAGTTAAATTTATACAATCCGAAAATTACATTCAGTCCTTTGAAGGTAACTGCAAGGTTGATATGGCCCCCGGTGAAAATGAGTTTGACATCCCTGGTCTAGGGTCATGGGTTTGAGGGAGGAAGACCACAAAGGTGTAGTACCATTCTCATCATACATCAGATGATATTACTGATGGTATTCACCTTGATCGCCTAACCATGGTGTATGTTTGACAGGTCTCCACCGCACAGTTCCTTCCCCACTTTGCATTCTATGCTGCGCTCTGAAAGCAAGTTCCTACCTAACTCAACTCCACATTCTTTAGAAGGAAGTATCTACAGAAATTATTTGGAATTCTCCTGTACAGGAGATCTGTCTCTTCTCCCCTACTTATTTATTCAAGTATTTATTTGTATCAATATGGACTCATGGACATTTATCTTATACTTTGTATTATAACAGAATTCTAAAATATTTATTTTGCTGTTCAAATTATTGTAGCCTTGGGGCATTGCAAGTTCATTCTTTGGGTTGTGTCCCTTTGACATACCCCATTTTTCCATTTTGTGAGCAGAACTTCCTGGCACTGCAATACATTCCAGGCTCACCTTGTAATTCTTTTTTCCCAGCCCTAGAATCAGCCACTTCTGTAGGAGCCCTGGTTCCTTTTATTGGACAATGGTATTAGAAACTCAGATCTGGACACTGGGTATGCTTTTTGCTACTCAAGTATCATTGCTTCTTGACCCTCTCAGCAAATAAAGCTAAAAAATACACATTATATACACTGACCCATAGATAGATACATTTCCATAAATTATTTCCCTATATATATATCCATTTGTATCTATATTAAGCTAAACATGGAGTTCACACTGAAGTCTCAGACTCTAATCCAGTACCACACAGTCCATTCTAGCCTTTTTATGAAAGGCAGGTTACTTCCAAGATTTCACTACCTTTTACCTATTCATTGCAAAGGAGAAAATAATAAATATTCTGGAGAAATTAGACAACACTTGCTGATCGATCAAAATCAGTATCGGCACTGCAGGCAGACAGACATCATGTGCTGCTAGATGGAAACCTCTGAGACACATCACTTATGCAGTATTCCCACTAGACGCATAATCTAAATCTATCATAAAAACAGATAAATTCAGGTGAGGTTTATTCTATTTAAGAAGGAGGGAGAACTGTATTCTTTAAAAATGCCAATATCGAACAGAGAAAAGCAGAGGAAATACTTCAGATTATAGGAGACTATAGAAATGAAATATAATGCCTAATCCTAGGCTAGATCCTACAGCGAAGGGGAAAGATGTTATAAAGAACATCATTTGGTCAACTGATGAAAGTAAAACGTAAATGGTAAAGAGATTATTATTAATAATAAATCTGTCAACTATTGTGGATACATAAATAAGAAAATGTTCCTCTCCTTAGGAAATATATACTGAAGTATTTAGGGATACAGGATCATGATGTATACAAAATAATTCAGATAAAATGTGTGCATGTATACACATGTACACATTGTACATTACATGAGTGCACATACACACATGAATATATTACACACGTAAATGTGTATATGCAACAGATGTAAGTGTGCACACATATGTCACATGTGTAAACTATGTGTGTACAGGACATGTGGGTGTGGTGTGTGCGCATTATGTGTGCACTTGTGTATGGTGTGCACGTGTGCACAAATCGCATGTGTGTGCCTACACATTACGTGTGTGCATGTGTGTTACACAATATGTATGTGTGCATGTATGTGTATATGTATGTATATACAAGGGAGAGTGAGCAAATGATAAAACAGATGTGGCAAAACATTAATGGTAGATACTATATTCAAACATTCTTTTTTAAAAGAATATGTTCTTCATTTCATATATGATAAATACATGGCATATATCAGATAAGCCTGATATTGTTCATCAGTGAAGCTCAAGCTTTGAGATCTTTTCTGGAAACAGGTACTTCCTCCTGTGATGTGCTCTATGACTAAGAACTGTAAGAAAGTTATCTTTGAAAAACAGGAAAGCAATTGACCAATATGGAAACTGACTTCGGACTATGATTTCATTAGTGTCACTGGCTGAAAGTGATAACATTACTAATTTATGCAGTGTACACAAACGCAAATTTGGTCCCTTCTTAAAGGGGTTCCCCCAGTTGAATTTATCAAGAAGTCCAAGTGGATATTTAGATAGAACAGTATATGGGTCTATAGTCAAACTCAAAGCATTAGCAGTTAAAAGAGTTATAATTAGTAAGTGCTGTCTGAAACTACAAAAACAACCTTTAAAGAGTGATCCTCTACTAAAAGTTCGATAATAAAATTCTTCCTGAAAATTCTGTCATAAACTTTGTATGTTTGCATCTACTCTTCATATGATAAAACTCTTATTTTGAAATCAGTGAGACAGGAGTTATTCTAGATGAGAACCATTTCTAAATAATGGAAGGTTTATAGCACTGTATTCCTCTGGTGGAAATACTTCTAAACCATGATGTTATTCTGTGGCAGACAGGGTAACACTCCCTCCCAAAGATGACCACATCCTAATCTCTGGAACCTATGCATACGTTACCTTACGTGGCAAAGGGGAATTAAGGTTGCAACTGGAATTAAAGTTGCTAAGCAGCTAACCTTAAAACAAGAAGATTAACATGGATTATCCAGTGCACCCAATGTAACTACAAGGGTTCTTCAAAGTGAAACAGGTGGCAGAAGTGTAGGTGAGAGTAATGTTTTATAAGAAGCCTCAACCTGTGCGGTTGGGGGCTTTGAAGATGAAGGAAGGGACCAGAGCCCCCCCCCACCCCAAAAATGTGGGAGGCCCCTAGAAGCTGGAAAAGACAAGGAAATAAATTCCCCTCTAGAGCCTTCAGAAAGGAATGCGGTCCTGTCAACACCTTGATTTAAGCCCCACGTGACCCATATTGCTCAAGCAACTAAGTTTGTGGCAACTTGTTACAGCCGCAATACAAAACTAATACATGTGCTATTTTGTTTCCTCTTGTAGAAAGTATAATAAACATAATTTAATCTTCAAAATCAAAGACAATCATTATGGGAATTAATCATTGTTTCCAGCAACAACTTAATTTACCTCAACCTCGAAGAATACACACAGATGATTCATACTTATGCTTAGAATATGATTTCTATGTGATCTTCCGACAACAGAGATTTTCTACTACCTACTTATTACTACACTTCATCCACTGTGAATGGCTCTGCTCGCATTACTCTCCACATCACTAACGATGCCTCCACCCCTACTATTCTCTTTCCTCCTGTTGTCCCCAGTTTAATTCTTTCCTGAGAGTTTTGCTCAGATGGTATCTCCCGAGTTTCTTGGCTCTTGAGTCAAGACTGCTCTTAAACGCACAAGGCTAAGTCAATGCCTTTTTCTCCTTGTCTGCAAATCTACCAATCAGCATATAATATTCTGCTCACCTCAGCTCTTTTTATTGTTGCTGAGTATTCACTGGTTGTTTTCCAAGATACTTTCCCCCTATTTGCAATCTGAACCTTAAATTTTTCTGTAGAAGGCTTTCCACTCTACACGCAAACTGGAGCGGAAAAGCTAGCAGAGACAAAGACAGTGTAGTCGCACACATACTCCCACTGCAATAGGCAGCTGTGACAAATGGCAGAGGACATGCAAACTCATTTTCTCCATGCACACGCAACCTCTCCCCACCCCTGTGCTATATAGTCTCAGTAAATGTTTAAAACACAGAAGAGAAAGAAAGCTCTTACTTTCTAACAGGAAAGTTACGGAGAGCAGAGAGAACTACGTAAACAACGTAAGATACATGTAACATCAGAATTGATAATACATAATCTACAATATATAATACATAATCTACAATATATTTCCTAAAATGTATTCATATTCAATACATTAAAGGTTTCCAAACATCATTAAACTGAGAGTTACGAGATGTTCTATTCTATACATCCAGCAAGGAAATCCGATTTCCCTGCTGCCCAAAATTATGCTTGTTTTAAAATAATCTTTTTTAACCTTATGACAAATGTGTAAATAAGCCAAGATACACAGACCTTGGCAGTATAACAACAATAAAACTTACTAATATTAGCATCACACAATGACAAAGCTGACATACTCTCTTTAAAAGTCTGTGTTTTATGTTGATCATATAAAACGCTGCAGAGTAGCAGTGTGATTTTATGTATTTTTTTTTATATAATGATGCTCCTGGTAATTCCAGCTGACAATTTCTATGGCAAAGTGTAACCTGCACATAAGGGAATCTCGGCTTATTTCTTTAATACGTAACAGACAACAAAACATGGTAAAGCCAGACAACCTAAGAGTTATTTTTAAATATTATACTTTGAAATGTTTACTTGCACGCATATATTTAAATTTACTGAATATTAAGTCAACAATGAAAGAAATTAAACCCAAAAGTTAACCACTATTTATTCACATTAATTATTTTCATGTTTTGACCATTTTCTTCAAGTCTTTCTTCATGAATATAACACAATGTCAGCATATGTAAAATCATCGCGTAAAGATACTTTTGTGTTTCATCACTTAAAATTATCTTTGGGAATACTTTAAATATAAGTAATGTCCTAATTATATAATCAATACCATTTATATTCTGCTATAAGAACCTTGTAAAGAAGGTACTTTTATGAGTTCTGAATATCAATTTAAAATATGAGTTATATCTGAAATAGTCAAACGTATAATTCACAAATGAATAAAATGTGGTTTACTAATGTACAATATGAAACAAACAGTCATTTCAAAATAACAAGTTATACCATTTTAGGACCTTATAAGACCTTTCTTCTACCTAAACTTCTAATTAAACTATTTAAGAAAAGCTTTAAAGTAATTTTAATCTTAAAAGTTTGAGTAAGATCAATAACTGATACTACCTTCAGACTAAAATGTTTTCAGTAATACAAACAGTATTTACCATGACAAAATGTTTAGCTAAATATAAACTGACCTTTATTGAGTGAGCAAGAACTTGAATAACTAAGTTCTTATAAAATATAGATATGACTTTTTAAAATACACAGAGAGCATCATGGCACTTATGAAACTGAATGCCATCAATCTCCATGTAAAAGCTGAAATCGAAACAGAAATTGAAATTGATGTCAGTTTACTTCTGAGAGCTTACTATATTTGGTAAACTGCTTCCTCTTTGCTAACACAGTGGTTTCAGTTTTATATAAAGACTCATTATAAGCCACAATGTTTCCTAAGTATAAAATACACAGGTTTTTATTAACTCCATTCCTATTGCTTATAAACAGCCATGGATGTACATACCAATCACTATAAAACCAGACTTAAATTTCCAGCATTTTTCCTAGCACTTACTACGTACTGCTTTGGAAATGTCCTAACCAGACTGACAGTTTACACTGCGATCATTACCTAAAACCTGCATAAAATGCTAACAATGACAACTGGTCTTTGGTTCTTGATGAATTTAAAAAACAAAAACAAAAGAAAACAACAGGAACCAGATATCTTTTTCTTTCTGCATTGTCTAATCACGTCACAACATTTCAGAGTAGGACACACCAAGGTTTTATCCTCCTCCTGTGAAAACCAACAGAAAAGAAGGGAGCCTTGGCGTATCTTGAGAAGACAAGGATAAGCAGGTTGCAATGGATATCAGTTGGAGGAAAGCAGAATTTAATGAACTGTCATAGACTGCTGCAGAAGGGGCACTAACGAACAAAAGAACACGGCATTGACAGGATACCAATAAATTGCTGATGCTCTAAAATAAACCGTCACCCATCTTTGCAAGTCATGCTCAGCTACTTCCTACCTTTAGAATAAACCAACTTATACAATCTATCTGTGCCTTGGTTTCCATACAGATAAGGACAGTAATAGGATACAGAACTCATTATAGATTTGCTGAAAGGATGAAGACAAAGTGCCTAGCACAGTACCTGGCACAGAATAAAGGCTCAATATTATCTTTGTATAAATCTCATTTCAATGGAGTCTTAAAAGACTTGGGAACATTACCTTTAGAAATCTCACCTTAAAAATTTGACTTTGGTATTAGGAAGTAATCTGTTGGAAACAGGAAGGGGAAAAATTATCAAACAACCTAGTGTGTTTATTAAGCATGTACTACATATCTAGTCATGCCATAGAGTAAGTATAAAAGATAATATCTGCCTTTCGATAACTTTTCACACTGCTAACAGACACTGATGAATACACGCACAATGACCCTGGGGAGACAACAAGAAGAAAGCACACATCAAACTGTCTGACACTCCCAGTCAAGATGAGATGGCGGCATGGGAAAACACGGCTTGCTCCTCGCACAACCGCATAGAAATTACAACTAAATTATAGAACAACAATCACTCAGAACTGTCAGGAGTCGAGCTGAATGGAAGTCTGACTACTACGGAATTAGAGAAACCACATCCATCCAGATGGGTGGGAGGGGTGAAGACCCAGAACAGGCTGGTTCCACACCCATGTGTGGTGGACACAAAGTCGGGAGGGATATTCTGGGAGCGAGGAGTCTCAGCCCCACACCAGGCCCCCAGCCCAGGGGTCCAATGATAAGACTCCACAACTCCTGGCTAGAAAAACCAGCAGGGATCAAGTTGGAGGGGAAAACTGCTGGAGTCCCAAGCAGTTCCTCTTAAAGAACCCGCACTCGGACTTACTCAGACTCTCTCCCTCTGAGCTCCAGCACTGGGGCCGCAGCTTGAAAGGCACCAGTGGCATATGGGGAGGAACTGAAGTGTCTGGTACGAAGGTGAGAGTTGGGGGACAGTTTCCTCGCAGACAGAAAGGTGGGCAGAGGCCACTGTCCTTTTCTGAGTCCTCATCCTGCATGGCCACAGAGACTGCAGGCTGGTGCCAATCTGCGAGTCCATCAACCTGGCTAACACTGTCCCACCTGGAGATCCTCTGAGGCTCCATCCCACCCCACTTAGAGGCCCAGCCATGACTGCTCTACCCAGCAAAGATAACATTTAGAATAGAAAGACAGATAAAGTGCATTCCAGACAAGAAAAAAGTAAAGGAGTTTATCATCACCAAATAATCATTATCTGAAATGTTAAAGAGACTTATTTAATAAAAGATCAAAACTATGAACAAAAAATACATATCTATCAACAACTGAATCTAAAAAACAAACTAAGCAAACAAGAAGAACTGAGACAGAATCATGGATATGGAGAGTGTTTTGACAGTTGCCAAGTGGGAGGTAGGTGTGGGGAATGGGCGAAGAGGTGAGGGGATTAAGAAATACAAATAGGACTTCCGCCAAGATGGGGGCATAGGTGGAAACACTGTGCCTTCTCCCACAACCAAGTTTGAATACAACAAAGGTTTGGAGAACAAAGACGCAGTCAAAAAAACAGAAAATTGAATTATACGAAGTCCAACTACAACTAATCCTTCCATGGGGTCGGTAAGAGGGGTGGAGCCAGCAGCGGAGCAGGGTCGGGCAGGAAAGATCCCCAGACCTAGGCGCACAAGTGGCCCGGACCCAGTCAGGGTTTGGGGCAGACTGACCGTGGTCGCACATTCTCGCACAGTGAGATGGACCACGCAGGCCCCAGGGGGCNAAATTATCAAACAACCTAGTGTGTTTATTAAGCATGTACTACATATCTAGTCATGCCATAGAGTAAGTATAAAAGATAATATCTGCCTTTCGATAACTTTTCACACTGCTAACAGACACTGATGAATACACGCACAATGACCCTGGGGAGACAACAAGAAGAAAGCACACATCAAACTGTCTGACACTCCCAGTCAAGATGAGATGGCGGCACGGGAAAACACGGCTTGCTCCTCACACAACCGCATAGAAATTACAACTAAATTATAGAACAACAATCACTCAGAACTGTCAGGAGTCGAGCTGAATGGAAGTCTGACTACTACGGAATTAGAGAAACCACATCCATCCAGATGGGTGGGAGGGGTGAAGACCCAGAACAGGCTGGTTCCACACCCATGTGTGGTGGACACAAAGTCGGGAGGGATATTCTGGGAGCGAGGAGTCTCAGCCCCACACCAGGCCCCCAGCCCAGGGGTCCAATGATAAGACTCCACAACTCCTGGCTAGAAAAACCAGCAGGGATCAAGTTGGAGGGGAAAACTGCTGGAGTCCCAAGCAGTTCCTCTTAAAGAACCCGCACTCGGACTTACTCAGACTCTCTCCCTCTGAGCTCCAGCACTGGGGCCGCAGCTTGAAAGGCACCAGTGGCATATGGGGAGGAACTGAAGTGTCTGGTACGAAGGGGAGAGTTGGGGGACAGTTTCCTCGCAGACAGAAAGGTGGGCAGAGGCCACTGTCCTTTTCTGAGTCCTCATCCTGCATGGCCACAGAGCCTGCAGGCTGGTGCCAATCTGCGAGTCCATCAACCTGGCTAACACTGTCCCACCTGGAGATCCTCTGAGGCTCCATCCCACCCCACTTAGAGGCCCAGCCAAAAAAGCAGTGACCTACAGCCATGGCTGCTCTACCCAGCAAAGATAACATTTAGAATAGAAAGACAGATAAAGTGCATTCCAGACAAGAAAAAAGTAAAGGAGTTTATCATCACCAAACAATCATTATCTGAAATGTTAAAGAGACTTATTTAATAAAAGATCAAAACTATGAACAAAAAATACATATCTATCAACAACTGAATCTAAAACACAAACTAAGCAAACAAGAAGAACTGAGACAGAATCATGGATACGGAGAGTGTTTTGACAGTTGCCAAGTGGGAGGTAGGTGTGGGGAATGGGCGAAGAGGTGAGGGGATTAAGAAATACAAATAGGACTTCCGCCAAGATGGGGGCATAGGTGGAAACACTGTGCCTTCTCCCACAACCAAGTTTGAATACAACAAAGGTTTGGAGAACAAAGACGCAGTCAAAAAAACAGAAAATTGAATTATACGAAGTCCAACTACAACTAATCCTTCCATGGGGTCGGTAAGAGGGGTGGAGCCAGCAGCGGAGCAGGGTCGGGCAGGAAAGATCCCCAGACCTAGGCGCACAAGTGGCCCGGACCCAGTCAGGGTTTGGGGCAGACTGACCGTGGTCGCACATTCTCGCACAGTGAGATGGACCACGCAGGCCCCAGGGGGCGAGGGCTGACGGCGGTGGCACACTCACGTGCAGTGGGACAAAACCCATGGCCCAGTGGCAGCTGCCGCACCTGTGGGGGCCATGGCGGGAGGCGGAAGACCAGACGCCATTGCTCCTCCTTGACCCCGCCCCCACATACAGCGTCACAACCCAGCGACTGAGTTGCCCTGCTCTGGTGAACACCTAGAGATCTGATCCTGCTACGTTACAGGCATGAACAGCCCAAAAGATGGTGCAAGAAGAACTCAAAGTCCCAGAGCAGATAACTCTAAGCGACCAAGAGATTGCCAGCCTCTCAGAAGCACAATTCAAGACACTGTTTATCAGGATGCTCACAGAACTGGTTGATTATAGTCACAAATTAGAGGAACATATGAAGGCTAAACTAATTGAAATGAAGGGAAATGTCCAGGAAACAAATAGTGATGGAAAGGAAACTGGGACTCAAATCAATGGAGTGGACCAGAAGGAAGAAAAAAATAACCAAACAGAAAAGTATGAAGAAACAAGAATTTTTAAAAATGAGGAGAGGCTTAGGAACCTCCAAGACATCTTTAAACATTCCAACATCTGGATTATAGGGGTACTAGAAGAGGAAGAGGAATAGCAACAAGTGGAAAATCTATCTGCACAAATAATAAAGGAAAATTCCCCCAATCTGGCAAAGGAAATAGACTTCTATGAAGTCTAGGAAGCTCAGAGAGTCCCAAAGAAGTTGGACCCAAGAAGGAACACACCAAGGCACATCATAATTACATTAGCCAAGACCAAAATGAAGGAGAGAATCCTAGAAGCAGCAAGAGATAAGGGGACAGTCACCTACAAAGGAGTTCCCATCAGACTGTCAGCTGATTTCTCAAAAGAGACCTTACAGGCAAGAAGGGGCTGGAAAGAAGTATTCCAAGTCATAAAATCCAAACACCTACATCCAAGATTGCTCTATCCAGCAAAGCTTTCATTTAGAATGGAAGGTAGATAAAGTGCTTCTCAGATAAGGTGAAGTTCAAGGAGTTCATCATCACCAAGCCCTTATTATATGAAATGTTAAAGGGACTTATCTAAGAAAAAGAAGATAAAAAATAGGAACAGTGAAAGGACAGCAAATTCACAATTATTAACAACCACACCTAAAACAAAAGCAGACCAAGAGGACAGCTAGATCAAGAGCAGAACCATAGAAATGGAGATCACATGGAGGGTTAGCAACAGGGGAGTGGGGGGAGGAGAAGGGGGGAGAAGTAGCACAGACAGTAGGTAGAAAATAGACAGGGGGAGGGCAAGAATAGGATGGGAAATATAGAATCTAAAGGACTTGAGACACGTGGTTATAAACTAAGGGGGAGAGAATGGTGGGGGAGGAAGTATGTGGGTGGAGGGGAATGAAGGGGGGGAATAGAACAACTGTAATGGTATAATCAATAAAATATATTTAAAAAAAGAAGTACAAATAGGTAGGTACAGAATAGCCATGGAGATGTAAAGCACAGTACAGGAAATGGAGCAGCCAAAGAATCCATACACGTGACCCACGGACATGAACAATAGTGTGAGGACTGCCTGAGGGAGTAGGGAGTGGGGAGTGCTGGGTGGAAGCGGACAACTGTAATAACATAATCAATAAAAAGTAATTAAAGAAACAAACAAACAAACAGATACTGAGGAATATCAACACAGAGCTCTCTGTGGGGTACTTCGTGATAAGACGCATGCAAGGCAGCCTGGAAAGTCAAAGACTTCAGATTGGGAAACTAAGTGGAACAGTTAGGGTTTTAAAGATTTTAAAGCAAAAAATGGCATGACAGCTTCTTTTATTCTGTTCCTCTAAGTAAAGACAAGTCAAGGGAACTAGAATTGCTGAGTCGCATAAAGTCCCCCCTACCGTCCTTTGCTCCTTCCTACTTTCCACATATGTCCACTGAATACCTACTATCAAAAGGTAGCGCATAAGGGGCTTGGAATAAAAACCATTCAATGAGGACTACACCTGGTTTAATGAGAAAACCGTTAGTGTGAATAATCTGAGAAGGAAACTAACCAAGCTTATTTTACCAGTACAACTTACTTTCTTTTAAAGGAGCAGGTCGTTTTCTCATTACAATTTACATTGTACAGATTCAAGACTGAATTAAATGGACACATTTACTACATTTTAGATACATGAGGTCTGTCTGGAAAGTCTAGCCACTGATAATATAACGAGAATAGTTTGAGCGTCATCACTGTAATAGGGCAGCCAAAGAAAGGGGACTGGAATGTGCATGCGTGAACAATGACAACTTCACTGTACTCGTCAGGGGGGTGGCAAGGTGAGCTCGTTGAGTGGGCATGTGCACTCTCTGGCTGTCACATGCAAAATGACTGGGCACAGAAAGCAAGGAATCTGCATGAAATTTTGTGTTAGGCTTGAACATTCCTGCACAGAAACTACTTGGATGATGCAGAAGGCTGCAGCTACGGGCAACTGGTGATCAGCAGCTTTATCATGACAAATTGCCTGCTCATGTGTCATGTCTTGTGCAGAGTTTTTTGGCAAAACATCAAATCACCCAGGTGATTCACCCCCACTTACAGCCCAGATTGAACACCCTGAGACTTCTGGCTTTTCCCAAAACTAAAATCATCTTTTTTAGGGAAGAGATTTCAGACAATCAGTGGGATTCGGGAAAATATGATGGGACAACTGATGGTGATTAGAACTGCGTCAGGTCCCAAGGTGCCTACTTTGAAGGGGACTGAGGCATCATTGTCCTGTGTACACTGTTTCTTGTATCATGTAGCTTCTTTAATAAATGTCTCTATTTTTCATATTACATGGCTGGATAGTTCTGGACAGACCTCATATATTCATATCAAAATCATGCATTCTTAAATGCCCTCCAGAGAGCTCAAGTCACTTAAAATACACCAGGTGAAGGAGTTTAGGGACCTGAACATGACGAGAGGGTAGGGACGGGAAGAACTTAGTCTGGAGTTCTTCATCAACCCTCAGTTTTGAAATACCACAGCAGTTTTCCCAGATACCAGAAAACAACAAAAGATTAATCCTGTGTTGGAAAAGAAGAAAACTAGATTTCAGTCAGAAGAATATGACTAACCTCCACAAAGGCCATGCAAAATTTGTAAGAAAATGTAACCTTGAGCAAGTTACTCAGCCTTCCCACATCACAGCTTCTTCTCCTATACAACGGTGATAACCCAGAGCACCTACCTCAGAGGGTGGTTGTGAGGATCTGTGACTTAACAGAACTAAAGCTCTTGAACGTGGCTTGCACACAGTAAATGCCTCGTTAGTGATCAATACGCCCTGACGAAGGTAAACGGCAGCTCTGAAATAGGGGGAGCACTGAAAAGGAGCCCAACAGAAGAACAAGTGGAAAGTCACGGCGTTGTGCGACAGAACAGACCTAAATGTGTTCAGAAAGGATAGGTAAAACAGAGGTCACACGAAAAATAAGGGCTTCATTTTAGATAAATATATGAAGAAAAGAAAAATTACTGTACTTTATATGTAACAATATTTAAATAACTTCCAATCACTTTACATTGCCCTAACGAAAGTTGTATTAATAATAGATAATGTACTTCTTGTGATACAGAATGTGGAACCCCATCAATGGTTTGTTCAGCTTGCATAAGTCACAACTGATTGGACACAGTCCCTGTGGGCATGCCATTTCATCCAGACTGGACGGTTCATTAGTCATAATTACTATAACTGTACAGCAGAGACTGCAGTTTTATCTCATCATACATCTTTGATCAAGCTGCCTCAATTTCTGCTTCATCAGCATATGAAGTTACATTATTGGAGTCTTCTATTTTCAATCAGTGATTAACATAGATTATGCTTTATATCAAAACATGTATTTGGTCTTCACATTTAACGGTGAGGGCCCAGATCTGACCACCATTTGACCTCTGATATTTCAAAACCTCCTAAACACTATGAGTCATCAACTGAAATACAGAATGTCACAGAGAAAATTAAACAAAGAAAAGAACTGACCTGTGTTAAAAGCGTAAGATGATTGCACTTATCTAAATTGAGACTAACCATATTTGCTGCAGCTTCTCATGAAACATTAAATCGCATGCCAGAAGAACACATCATACATATTTATTGTTTTGCACTGTCACTTTTGAAAGACTCATACCGCAATTAGTGATTCTCCCAAACTATAAGCTACATAAAGAAATTTCCCATGAACCGTAAAGACAAAGTAATGCAGAAGATGGTTCAAGCAGGTGAAGGAACAGATGGATAATAGATTTCACTTACTTCAGAAAGGGAAATGTTGCCAAAACATGGTTCAAATGCAAAATACTGAATGAAACTGATGTGTCAGGAAATTTTCTCTGCTAAGTTATATTGGAGAACAATAGGGGACTAAAAGGGCCATCTCACTATTTTCGTGCCTCACTATTTTCATGTGCAAAGTGTCCCCACGGTGGGCTGCGTGAACAATCAGAGTCGACAGTTACATGCAGGCACTGAGGCTGCAAAACTCCCAGAGTAATTAGTGTTGTCTGAATGCAATGACATCTGTGTTCTCATGGTTCTCAAGACATGTCAGGCCAGTAAGATGTATATGAAAAAATATGACAAGCATTGCAAATGCCCCTCTGAAAGGTCTTACACTTTCGGGGAAAGCTGAAGAAATCACACATGTCATCGTCTTTTTGTAACCAATATATTTAAGATTAAAAGATCTTTTGAGCCACGCATTCTTTTTGTAACTAGAAAGTGTTTATTCAGGATTCAGCCTTGCAGAATGAAACAAACCTGCTGCAAGTCTCTCTCTCTCTCTCTGCAACTGTCTTAACCCAAGGGACCCTAGGCAGCGGCAACACATGTGACATGCCCATTCCTGTAGGTAACAAAATAGGGAGCACACCTTAGTAACACTGCCTGATTTCTTTACATTAGAGTTTGAGAATAACGTCTTTTAGTTCTCGACATAAATAGTTTCAAATGTGTTGTTAAACGCCTTAGAATTAGGTTAGCGGTTTTCAAATAATAGAGACTGCCGACCGACCGCACAACAAGCCTTTGTTGAGGGCACCTCCTGCGACTGCGGAGTCCCGCCTATTGCAGAGCCCGCCCTGCCCTGTCTGTAGCTGCACTGGGGGCATGCACTTGCTCCAAGAAAGACATTAGTCATCATTAACAGAAGCACTGACACCAAATCTAAGTGCCTCTCCACAATGACCAAGTGGCAATCATCTTTCTCTTATACTGTCACTGCTGATTAGGATTTTCTTTCATGAAAATTTAATTTGTCCCTCTTTCTTCAGCTTTTTTCACTCCTGAAAAAACACTCTATTCAGGAAAGACTGCAAATATAGTCAAAGGAGCTGCACCTGTAATGCAGCTAAGAATATAAAGATCACGGGATTCTCAGCTAAATGTTTTATCTAAACCAATAGAAAAGCACAGGTGAAGTGAATGATTAATAAACAGGGGGAAACTGATTCTAAAAGGACTCTTGCTTTAACCATTTATAAGCCTCAAAAGGTGACTAATTCAAGAAACCTGAATAAAAGTCCCCTAAAAATGACATAATCCCAAAGCTTCCCTGAAACTAAGATTTCAACATTTAATAGTAGCCACTTTTCACTACATTTCAAATTTACATTCTCTGTTCCTTAGAATAAAAGATGGATATTCACACCAATATATCACTGCAAACTGAAGGAGATACTTTAGCATCCACAGTGTGTGCATGACCAGTGCACATTAACCTGCTGGTTCGCTTTTTTTTAAGGAATTTTCAGTTTCAACGGCACTGGACAAATGAAAATGATTCATGCACGTGGTCACGCAGGGTACTCTGCAGCTAGACCACACTAGACCTACACTCTGGTTCTGTACAATATCACAGTGTTAAACAAGATAGCACGGTGATAAGTTATTTAAGGAAGTTTTAAAAAACATTTACTTTTCTGTTTTATTTCAATTTGTTTAAAGTTTTCAAAAAATGTAAGCATGTGATAGTTTGCAAGAAACCTGGTACAACCGAAACTCCCACTTCTACTTATAAACATTATCTTCTCTTTGTGTTACTCATGTTTTGTAGCAAAATAGAGGTTGGCTTAAATTTAAAATATCTCTAAATTATTTTATATCCTTTCAGAACATGTGTACTTTTAGTCAAAACCTGTTACTCTTTTGTGTATACGTGAACATAAATTCTATCTATCTTCAAATGTAAATATCCATACGAAATGTTTTTAAAACAAAAATCAGCCTCACTTCTTTTTAAATTCAGAAGCAACAATAATTCATTAAACTTTAATCATTAAATGCTCTATTCCTGACTATTTTATTGTCAAAGTAATACAAAATGAATTTGAAGGTCAAATAGCAACTGCTTGGTGGCTAATACATCAAATTTACAAATGGTTCAAGTTATTTTTTTCTACTTAAAATTTGTCTGCAGTTAAAACATTTAATAGGAGATTAGAAATTAACAATGATTTTGAGGGGCAATTTCTAACTGCTGAACTTGTATAACAGAAATATCATGATTAAAGACGGGTTTGATCTAAAATAAAAACAAAATTATATCATAAGAAACTATCTAAATTAACCTTATAGAGTACCTTTATAGCTGATTGGTTCACTTATTTCTTAGCTAAGTAAATAGGCTTCTTAAATTCTCAAAAGCTTATTCTCAGAGTTGCACAGACTGTCCAAAGCAGAACTTCAAAAACTTACAATACAATTACTGTCTTGCTGGATCCAGTACATGTTCAAGCAGAGAAGTTTAGCTCTATAACTTCCACCCTTCAACCTAACCCTCCAAGTCACTTGTCAGTTAAAGGTTGGGCGATTTATTGACCACCTCTGGGTGCATACTGTCAGTGCTGAAGGAAATATGAGAGAGGGTTGTCGCTACTGTTCTGGAGCTCATTGATAATGACATACCTGCCTCTGTCACCCATTACCCATACTACAAACTACTTAGACCTAACTGAAAAATCAATAGTCTACTTGCACTGGTTCCTGTGGCTGCCTCCTTTGATTGTCAGCTCCTGTCTAGGGTCAGCACTTACATGAAAGGGGCTGTGACTGCCTGATGCTTTCAGGACAACCTAACGATATGAAACTAGCCAACAGAACAGTAAATTCTGTCTCCATGCCCTCCTCATCAATTAGGCTTTGACTAGGCTTGCCTGTAGAAACCTGACCTTTTAAGTTTAGGTGAATATGGACTAGTTGAACACACCATTGCCCTCAGCACTGAGCCAGGAAATCTACTGACAGGTTAAACAAAACAGAAGGTTGTAACTGTCATAATTTGCATTGCACTTTCACGCCAACAAGGGTGTTATCAGTAGGGGCAAGCCCTGGAACACACAACTCCAGCACCCTTAAGCCACGCCACTCATAAATTTTCAAGTGAAGTGAGATAAAACATAAATTCACAAACAGCAATGCATTTCTCATCTCTTAGTCTTTCTAGGTTTGCACTTTGCCAGCCCACAGAGTGCCCATCAACAAATCTCTCAGTGGTCACCCGGCTCTTCTACTGCATTAACAAGGAACTTTCAAGGAGCACAACATAGAAGTAAAAATAACTATGCGAGTGAAAAAACAATTTTAGAAAGAATTAATAATACAGAAGACAGGCTGATTGAGCTGTATCTCAAAAGGAGAACGATTAGGTCTCAATACAAGGTCTTTCCCTGCCTACTTCCCTCTTTCCAAAAACATCCACAGCCTAGACAGTAAGTTACTGAGTAAGTGAAGAGAGGTGTTGAAATTATTTCCTACCACGCTACTCTGATACAGCATCTTTTACAGTGTGAGGGAAAACTAGGAACATCTGTAAAATAAAAGATGTTAACACTTTTATGCTTGTCAGATCTTCTGATGAAAACAAGAGAAAAGCATGAGAAAGCAGTACAAAACTTTACTTACTTTAGTGACTTGTTTTGAAAACTATTTCCCTGCTTGGATCTATCTTTTAACACAACACGAATATGGTAATGTTAGAGTTGCTTAGACTGATCATTACCATTTTCGAAAATCGTTAATTGTGAACTTGAATTTTTTTTAGCTTCAAAAACAGACTCATAGATGGAGAGCAGATGACAGCTAGTGGGGGTGGCACTCAGGGAGTGAGGGACTGAGCGAAAAGGAAAAAGGATTCATGGACATGGATGACAGTGTGATGACTGCTGGGGGGAATTGGCGTGAGGGGACTAAATGGTAATGGGAAAAATGCAGTAAAAATTAAATGAAAAATAAAAAAGCCTGTTTCCCACCCACAAAAAAGAACTAATATTTACAGAATACCAAACCTTAATGAAAATGCCAGAAACATTGAGAGTCCATTCAACATTTAATAAAGAAGCACTCCTCCTAACCTTATGGGCGCCTTTAAACAATGTTTTTCTATACATAAAATAATACACAGACTGATTTGTTTTCATATTTTATGATCTAACGTGTATCAATGATAATCACTACACTCTTAGAATTTATTTCAGTTGCTGCTTAGTTGTCCCTCACAACTGTCTACAATCCATAATTTTTAATTTATTTTCTTAAACCTAAAATATGAAACATAACCATCTGTGAGCTTATTGTTTTCTATGATTTTTAATGTTAAAAAATTTCATGTACCTAGAGTAAAGCAGTGCTGAAGTCTAAATTCTTGCATAAAGATTTCTGATTTGAAATCAACTAATAAGATGTAAATAACTTTACTCAAGTCGTGGTAGGATACTGAAGATTTTCCTATCTAGAAAAGGCAGGAACAACTCCTCATCCATATCCCCATTTTACAACCGGGAAAACAGCGAGTAGAGACAGTCACTTGATCAAGTTTACTTGACCATTAGTAACAAGCTGGGATGAAAATGGAGGGCTTCCCCCAGCCCTGGACTAACCAACACTCTTCACACACCGCCATATTGTATCCCTTTATTTTATCTACCCATGGACGTTACATGATAGCAACGACCTTGGATTTCTGAAAAGGCCATAGCTTTGTATAACTGATTTTAATTGATGCTACAATTTATAGAAAGTTTTGACTAGTGTGCAGAAAAGATTAGAAGATTTGTAGAGCCTTCACCCAACAAGGTGCCACAGAACAACGAACTATTAGAAATAGAAGTCCTAATTAGGCATGCTTGAAACCTTTAACTTATCTAATATGATGATTAACTGTGCATCTGGTAGCCTTTCAGGTCCTTTGTGTGCACCTATCTGATAGCAAAGTGAAAGGGCATGGACAGTGTCTGTCCCAGCAAGCAAATCATGTGAAAACAGTCATAGCCGTAGATCAAAGATTTTTCACTCCAGCTAGGCTGATTTAAACCTACTCACCCAGGTTTTGTGTAGAGACAAAACCAGTCAGTAAATAAGAGAATGGCTCTTTAGGACCCGAAGATAATAAGGGAAGATAGAAAGAAAAAAACTCAGAAAAGAAACAGACTGGCAGAACCTTGATAGACACAGGCCAAGACAGCTGTTTTATATCCTAGCTTTACTTCAGATGGTTAAGGAAAAGTGTCCATTCCTTAGATCATCAAATATTATTTCACTCATGCCACGCAGCTACCTTCTAGGCCTAGATCAGAACCACTGAAGGATTTCTGTTGTCGTTTAACCACCACAAGGAACCAGAGAGACCTTTCAGCACATCATTTGGACTCTGACTCACAATGAAGGAAGGAACAAGCTAAATTTTGAACATTTCCATAAAAAAAGTCCATTAAAAATCTCCCAAAATCTCAGAAGATCCATGCCAAATTACTACTAATAATAGTACAGATGAAGCACTTAAGAACTAACATATTTCAAAATAAACTAAGATGTTTAAAAGGGCTAGTTTTCCTAGAGAATGACAAGAAACTACCAATAGAATATGTTTAACAGATCATTTTAAACACACATCCATAAAATGTCTCAAACAACCAAAAAGAAATACAGAATGCGATACCAAGTCTTACTTCTGAACTCAGTAGAGCCCAGGACTGGTGCCCGTCACCAGCTCTGCAAATGTCCTGCACCGACCACAGGACAAGTGGAATTGGGAGTGGGGACGGCTCTAAGGTCCAAGGAAACATGTTCTATGTGTGAGGCAGTAGTAGTAGCTTACAAAACAAAGGATGCCACGCCTCTAAACCTTCAAATTTGGATTTAGCATCAAGTTCCATATTGACCAATTTTCCTATCTATCTTCTGTAAGTGATATTAAAAGGCCAGTAAAATGTGGTTCTCCAGGTGGAAGAAGAACAAATAAGAACCCACAGGTTACACAACCATCCTTCACATAGCTAAGAACTGGCTCTGCCAAAAGCCTCCTCATTTGTTGGAAAATTACAGTGGAGTTATGAAAGCCAAAGGTACTTGACAGGTAAAATTTAATATTTGCCTCACAGGACATTAGTAAGTTCAAATTGTTAAAAAGGAGGGGAGGGAGGGAGGGAGGGAAGAATCTTAGTCTAACTTTTCAGAACAACAATATATGGAAATAAAACATAGGCAGAACTCAAAAATGTATACATCTGAAATGAGAAAAAGCTAAATGATTTCTTGGGAAGACCAGAAGACATACACCAATATAAGTGACACTATGGTAAGTTCAATGCAACACCTTCTGAAAAATACCGGCTGAATTAATTTGAATTTTCTTAAATTTCATATCCTAGTTCATTAATACAATAGTATTTACTTTTCAGACAGGCTAGAAGCTATTTACTTCCATTTTCCTGAGTTCTTTGCTCTATCATCGTACATTTTGATTAAGATCAAATTCTGTACAACTTAATAAAGTACTCATATACACAGCTGTTCCTCAACTTTGAAAAAATGAACACGTATTCTACTCTGAATTTTCTCATCCTACTAAAATAATATAAGAATCAGACTTACAAAAGTCTAATAGGTACACATTAATCATATATATTGTGCAAGGTGACCTCAAACACAAAAGTACATAAAAGTATTTTTTCTAGTACAGTTGGATAGGCTTACTACGCAAAGTTAAAGCTACTACTTTCAACCGACAGAGCCTTATCTTAAGTTCAAATTGTTCAAGTGAGAACAAGAATATTCTTGGGTTAACAATCAAAGAGATCACAAGGGTTGTTGTTGTTGTTTTTAAGCTGTTTTGTTAGGGAAAAAACTTGTTTCAGCATTTCTGACAATTTAAATTTAACAGGCACCACAAGTGATCTGTTCAGAGCAAGTATTCAGTTACTGATCATTTTCTAGATTGATTCCAGAATAATAATTATCAATAGCTTACAAACAGTTTCTGTGATACTTCAGAGTTTGGGAAAATTAGATCATTTGACAGGATTTTCAAAATGGGGCTTCACTTTGACTCTCAATGCAATGCAAACAGTACCATTCTGACAGGGTTGCTGGTAAAGCTTCTACCAGACGTTTTATTATCATTACATGAACAAAATGTCACCAACTACTGCACTAACAAATTGGCTTATTTTCTTTCTGTTTTGACTGAAATTTTAAATTCAGAAAATTAAACAGCTGTTTCCCCATTTATATTTTAACCAAAAAATTCTTTCCAAAAAGCCAAGTATTTTCACAAAAACGTTGAATCATTAAGTACATAAGAACCAAAAATTTAGCAATCACACAGATGTTTCAAAGTCAGACTTTAGGGAGTAAGGACCTACACAGGCAAACATGTGGTCCTTTGTTTTCAAAAAAGGACCAATCCTCCAAGGATTTTTAATCAGTAATCTGATTATTTTTGAATACTTAAATGTTTTCCTAGAAAACAATACCAACATCATACATTTAAAATCTGTATACTGTTCAGTAAAGATTATTGATATACTATGTGTCCTCTCTACACATAATAAAAGAATGGATATCTTTTTATTCTCAATGATATGATAAAGTAGAAAATGCACTGAAGTTTAACTCAGTAAATATACGTCTAAATAAAGATTAACAAAAAATAAAACAGTTTAAGGATTCTGTGCTCTCTGGAAATGTAAACAGGATTATAACTGTCAGATGTACAGAAGCACTGACTTCAGCCATTAGTTTGGTTTTGCCTCTGGGAAACACAACATGAACTACTGAATCACTTCTTTTCAAATCCATACTTTCCCTCCAGCAGTTCCAGCTTCATCAGAAGTGCTGGAACGCACAAAAATGACAGGCAGAGAGCATTTGTTTTCTTTTTCTCTCTCATACCGTTTGCCTGTAAACGGGAGGCAGGGTTCTTTCTCAGAGCATTTGAGCTGAGGCTGTTTAAGGCAGCGGCTGAAGGAAAACATAGCAATTCTCTATGCAAGGAAGTATCACAACTGGATTGTTTCCTTCCAAGGAAAAGTTTGAGAAATCAAACACTGTATTATCTTAGAATAAAAGAGCATGAGCATTCTAGCATAATGGCCTATTATTCTTTAATTAGAAAGATTTTTCAGTTTTTTTAGGTATTCAGTCAACTCACCACCTTAGCTTAGCACCATTCAAAGAGCAGCCAGTTCTGCTTTTAATTTTACATATATAAAGGCCCCCAAATTCAAATATACTGATTTTCTTTTGAAAATATCTGATTGTATAAGTAGTTAAAAATTTTTGTTTCCAAGTTTCTGGCTTGTGTGTTTCACTGCAAGAGGAAATTCAATTACCAATTAAAAGTTTATTTAACCGTGATCAAGTGAAAACAGAATGAAATGTGCAATCTGGCCATTCTTCTGGAGCTCACACATTCACATTTTTTTAAAAAACTAGCACAGTAATTGCTAAAACTTGGCTCATTTTGTAAGGATACAGGAAATTTTCAGGCTAAAAGTTTAAACACACATATTTTAGTTTACAGTAACTCAGAACACCCCACCTCTGCTTTACCATCCAAGGTCTCATAAAATGTTCCTAACGTAATGATGATGGAGGTAAAGCCTGGAGAAGTCTGAAGGTTATGGACATCCAGAAACACAAAACAAAAGTCACATCCTGAGTGCCCCCTCTTTGCAGGAATGTCTGCAGCCAGCCCAACATCACACACAGGTCTGGGCAGAAGCGTGCTGATGTTGGCACTGCCTAAACCAAACAAACAAGATGTTTAACAGTCAGATAAAATGTCCTGCAGCCTCCCTAATGAATTTGTCAAGGACCATCAGAGTTCGCTCCCCCTCTTTTGCCTCATTAACTCAAGTATGATGAGACGGATTATAACAAGAGAATACAGATCAATCGGTCTGAAGACTTGAAGTGGCTTTTAGCCTCTAGAGTTTCTTTCTCTCACTTGGTCTCCTTTAATAGAATACGCTATCTCCTGCAGAAGGGGCTGCCACTTCGTTTTAATACACCATCAAGGAGCTGCTGATGGACTTCTATACTAACATACATAAAAGCGGAGGTGACAGGGGCTCTTCAATTACAGCCTCCTCGGATACCGTTCCCCCCTTCAATTATTCAACCCGAGGAAGAAGGATCCGCGCGTGCACAGCAGAAGCAGCTCTCCGAGCAGAGGAGCCAGAGTGAGCTGGGATGGGGGAGGGGGAGAGGGAACTAGCAAGAGGGAGCATTATTTGCTGAAAGTGTTTAAGTTTATTGCTCGAATGATGTTTCTAATTAGTACCGCGGCAATAAATTAAAGTCGCCTTTGTTTAACTGATTTATTATTTACTAGAGCATCTACCTTAGACAGGGTAAATTGATAATGAATTGTTTTTAAATCAAAACATTTGTAACGTTTTGTCATCCCTCGGCCTCTGTTGTGAAAGTGGAGAAACTCGGGACAAGGGTGCAACGAAACTTAGTTGTGCCTAACCGAGCCAGAGGAGAGAGGAGAGGAGAGGAGGAGTAGGGTGTCAGGCCCTGGTGGCGAGAAGATCCAAGTGGCCTGGGCCTCCCCAATCGAGTAGAGAAGGGACAGACCGGTCCCTCGGCACCTACTCGGGAACCGGGGAGGGCGGGCGGCCGCACGGGGGTCTTGAGAAAGGACTACTGCAGTCATCCCGGGCCTTTTCGCTCGCACGCACTCACTCCCAGGGACGTCTCTGGCCGCACCAGCCCACGAGTGAGGCCGCGGGCAGAGGCGAGGAAGAAGCAGCCAGCAGGAGGGTTGGGGACGAAAAGCTTTGCACCCTCAGGCCCCGCCACGAGTCTCCGCCCAGTTACTGCCCTGGGGAGAAGCTGCTAAGGACCCATTCCAGGCTGGCCACACAACTCCTGGCACTAAAGTGCCTGTCCTGCCCAGTAATATTTCCCAGGGCTCCGATGTGACCCGCGGGCAACAGCCGGGTTGCCGACAGTGTCTGGGCTTCCCACAAGCACGAAATCCTGAAGACGCCGTGGCTCACAATCCTCCCGAAGCTGAGCATTCCCCCGACGAAGGCTGGGGTCCAGAGGCCGCCCCAAGTCTCTGCCACTCCCGATAAGTGGACTAAGGCTCTGCATCCGTGTTTGCAGGCTGCTTACTTCCAACTATTCTTCCCAACTCCTGGCCACTGAAGACAGATTCTAGGAATATATCCGACTTGACTTTTTATTTAAAGGGCCTAATAGTCCTCTGTAGAGGGATTTAGAGTAATGGGAGTGAGTGGGTGACAAGGCACCAGCGGTCCCCACCAGCCAAGTAAGGAAGGACTAAGAGGTCCAGGGGTCTGACATCCAGGAGGTGGGGAGAAGTAAACTTCACTCATGCAACTGAATGCAGCTTCACCTGGTCCAGCTTTGAGAGCAAGTCAAGCCCTCCCAAGGGGGTTTGCCAGAGTGGCACACCAGGTTTTGCAAAACGAAGTCTTCTACAAAGGGCTCCATAGAGTTTTACTCTTACGGCACCACCAAAGAACAGAATGTCCCAAATCTAACTAAGAATTATCCCGTCTATTTGACGTGTCTTAAAATGACACAGAAACCAGACAGGCACCCGCGTTTCAAACGTAAACCCTCAATACTAAGCAAATCACAAACACTGTTGCAGATTTTTTACCCAAAAGTACTGAAAGGCTGCAAGGGGTCCAACGCACATACTAAAAGCATGTGCATGTGTTTCCCTGAAATGCCAGGGGAGGAGGGAAGCCATCTGTGTAATCAATAACAGGATAGTTATAGATTTTTGCAGCAGTGAAGTCTTTTAAAAGCAAAAGTCAATTATGAAAACAAAATAATTTCACAAGTGAAACTGTACTGCTTGGCAATATGTTCAGAATTAGCTTTACAACACTGACATTTTAAGAAAACTTTAACTTAGGCTCAAATTTACTTCCCTTCAAGTTTACAACAGTTTTGGTGGCTTATTTTAATTTAAACATATATACAACAAATTCTACCGTCTATAAATGTGTACCATCTCTCAAAACTTAAACTTTTATTTTCTAATAACTAGTTAGTCCTTGTAACAATAAAGTATTAGCATTAAGTATTAGCTGAATCTTAATTATAAAGCAATAATTATCAAGCAAGGTGCTTGCACTACTTTCTTCCTGCCCCATTTTCAACATATGAAATTCATGAGAAAAGATTTATAGTCATAAACCCTCACTCCATAGCCACCCCCCCCAACTGCTACTTATGGATAGCAATTTCTTTCCCTCTGAGCAACAATGGGGAAGGGGAGGGAGCGAGACTCTGTGGGAAGAGAAAATATAGAAAATCTTAGGTCCTTTCCCAAATTCAAGTGAATTTGCATCTTCTTCACAATGTTGATAGAAAAAAAAAAGTGAACCTGTCTGAACCACCGCTACTCCCCCTCGAGTTATTCCAGCCATCCCAGGACGTCCTTCCTATACAGTCTCTTTTTCTTCCTTGCCACTGATAAGGGAGAAGGTTAGAGAGGAGGGGGCTGTAAAATGTGTGTAAGTATTTGACTTCTACTATCTCCTCCTATTTTCTTACTTCTCCCTTTACTCCCTTTCTTTATCAAGCGCAGCGGTGGCTGCTACCGTGGGCCAAGCATGCCTGTCTTCTCTCTGGGATTGGCTAAAGCAGTGACAGCTTGGATAGCGATTGTAGGAACTGAAGCTCCACCCTCCTCATGATGGCCCTGGACCATTCATAAACTAAATAACTCCAGGAAACGGCAAGGCAGAGAGAGAGGGAGAGGGAGAGAGAGAGGGAGAGAGAGGGGGGGAGAGAGAGAGAGAGAGAGAGGGAGAGAGAGAGGGAGAGGGAGGGAGAGGGAGAGGGAAGGAGAGGGGAGGGAGAGAGAGAGGGAGAGAGAGAGGTGTGAGGGAGTGGGAAAGAAGAGAAAAAGAAGGGAGAGAGAAAAACAGAGAGGGAGGAGGGAGGGAGACAGAGGAAAAGAAGGAGGGAAGAGAGAGATTAGGAGGGGAGAGGGGAGAAAGAGACGTCGCAGGGGAGGAGGGAGAGACACTCAGAAAGTGGAATCTGCACAAGAAACCTGAAGGGGGAGGAGAAGAAAAACCCGAGAATCATTATAACCAAACCCCAGATGCAACGCAAGCGACGGCTTCGTCACACTAAAATAGATTTTGTGAAGGCCAAAATTATAAATTACGAAGCAGAAATGAATATCAAACAACTTCCAGCGGTTTGCACCTAAAGACAAGAAGAACCCACTGCAAACAAACAAGCCCAGTCTGAACAACGCCTCCAGTAGGAAAAGAGGAAGACCGCTACAACACGACCCCCTGAGAGGTGGCCAGACCAACACGCTGCGAGCGCGAGGCATCAGGCATCTCTGCAAACCTCGGAGGGTGCCGCGGACTGAGGTGCACTTCGCTGCTCTCTGGACATTGATTACATCCTTCACCTTCCACCTAGGGGAGGGTGAGGAGAAGGCACTCACCTAAACTGAGTGGAGAAGTCCGACCAGCGTGGGAGAGAAGTTCAAGAATGAAACACTGAATGTTTCGCTTTTATTTTTTAAATTTACTTCGGCACTTAAAAGACCGCATTTCCACACTTCTGGGCAATCTCGGCTGCAGACATCCTAGCCTAACCCCTTGGTAACCTGGATTTTTCTCTCACCTTCTCTATTTTTCCGCCTCCCCTTTACCTCTCCTGCTAGCACATCTTTATTTTACACATCAAGGGAAAGCAAAAACAGTCTCCGTGGGCACTTTTCTTTTTCGAAAATCACTTTTTTTTTCTTATTTCCTGGAGAAGAAAAAGGGGTTTCGGAAAGAGGAGAGAAGGATCAGGCCGGCTGTAGCATCGGCGGGTCAGCCCAGGTGGAAAACAGCAGTGCAGTGGGGCTCAGGGGGAGCGCACAGCCTCTTTCGCAAGCCGCAGGGCCACCACCAGCGCGTAAGCCTTGGATCCCTCAACGTATTGCGAGACGCCGGTGTACAGCCCGGACCTGTGCCCCAACATGATCGCCGCTCAGGCCAAGCTGGTGTACCAGCTCAATAAATACTACACGGAGCGCTGCCAAGCGCGCAAGGCAGCCATCGCCAAGACCATCCGAGAGGTCTGTAAGGTGGTCTCGGACGTGCTAAAGGAGGTGGAGGTGCAGGAGCCTCGCTTCATCAGCTCCCTGAGCGAGATCGATGCCCGATACGAAGGGCTGGAGGTCATCTCGCCCACAGAATTCGAGGTGGTGCTCTACCTAAACCAAATGGGCGTCTTCAACTTCGTGGACGACGGCTCCCTGCCCGGCTGTGCGGTGCTCAAACTGAGCGATGGTCGGAAGCGGAGCATGTCTCTCTGGGTAGAGTTCATCACTGCGTCCGGCTACCTCTCGGCGCGCAAGATCCGGTCACGTTTCCAGACGCTGGTGGCTCAGGCAGTGGACAAGTGCAGCTATCGGGATGTGGTCAAAATGATCGCGGATACCAGCGAGGTCAAGTTGCGCATCAGGGAGCGCTACGTAGTGCAAATCACCCCGGCGTTCAAGTGCACGGGTATCTGGCCTCGCAGTGCGGCACAGTGGCCTATGCCTCACATCCCCTGGCCCGGCCCCAATCGGGTGGCGGAGGTCAAGGCCGAAGGGTTCAATTTGCTCTCCAAGGAGTGCTACTCGCTGACCGGCAAGCAGAGCTCCGCCGAGAGCGATGCCTGGGTGCTGCAGTTCGGGGAGGCTGAGAACCGCCTGCTGATGGGCGGCTGCCGAAACAAGTGTCTGTCGGTGCTGAAGACGCTGCGGGACCGCCACCTGGAGCTGCCAGGCCAGCCGCTCAATAACTACCACATGAAGACGCTGCTGCTGTACGAGTGCGAGAAACACCCGCGGGAAACGGACTGGGACGAGGCGTGCCTGGGCGACAGGCTCAATGGCATCCTGCTGCAGCTCATCTCCTGCCTGCAGTGTCGCCGCTGCCCCCACTACTTTCTGCCCAACCTCGACCTTTTCCAGGGCAAGCCCCATTCGGCCCTGGAGAGTGCTGCCAAGCAGACCTGGAGGTTGGCCAGGGAAATTCTCACCAATCCCAAAAGCCTGGACAAACTATAGGGTGCTGGGGACTGCTTGAAAAGCGACACAAACGGGAATGCTCTCAGCCACCCAACACACAGGACCAACAGCGGAAACTCCGGACACAAACTTTGACTGTCAGCCACCTGAAAGAAACCACCACCAGGCAGCAGACCTTCGTGAGCTCACAAGCCAACAAAAGGGAGCAACCCAACCACCAAACCAAAACACACGAAATCCCATTCTTGCACAAAAGTGATCGTTTTCTTCCAATCAATGTGAATTTAAAAGATCACACAAAAGAAGCAATCGGGCTTCGCCACCACAAAGTGAAACCTAAGGTACATTTTCAAATCAATGTATAGTAGTTTTTCTCCCCCTTTCCTTCTCTCCTTTTCTCTCCTTTCTGCTCTTTCTCCCTCTCTCCCACCCCCCGCCCCTTGGCCTCATTTCATTTTGTTTTGGGTTGCCTGAATGTTGTCACCAAGTGAAAAAAAAGTATTTAATTATATGTAAAATTTCTCTTTAAAAAAAGTTTTTGCTGATGTTAAATGTGTCTCAGTGCCAACGTCTGATTGTGCTCGTCCCTTCTGCACCCCCACCCTTGCCCTAAGCAGTCCTGTTGAAAACAGTAATAAAAATACTACTTTACATTGTAATCGACTGTTTGTGGATTGTTCTTAAATGAAGGCAGGTGAGATCACATTTACAATTTACAATGTAAAGATGTGAATTTGAGGAGCTAAATACAAGACGCTGCCATTTGAACTCTCATTTGCAAATACAGCACATTTTGTTCATTTAACCAAATTCCCACCAAAATCCTTAGAAAAGAAAAAAATTTAATTTTACCCAATTATATATGTTTGTTGTATAAATTTTAAGATTAAAAGTAGTATTTTCTTTCACATCTGAAAAAAAGAACAAATTTAAGACAAAAAGCAGTTCACATTAAACATTAAGAGATTTGCTTTTTATGCCATAACTTCAAAATATCCACTCTAAGTCTCAAATGAAAAGGAAATATTTATGGATCTTTTCTGAATAGTTAACACAATCAGTTGACACTTTTCCTTAAATCATTTGTTCCCTTCAGGTTTTAAATAGTAAAACTTAACAGTTAAATCAACCACACCAAAAAAGAATAAAATGAAAACGAAAAGGAAGAACATTCCTTTTCCTAGCAGATGGTTGATGTGAACAATCTAGATTTACTAATTACCTCAATTTTTTAAATGGCTTAGTTACAAATGCCAAAACTATGGTCATTTAAAAAATAACTCCCAGAATTTCTCAGAGTTATTCTGAAGCTTCTTATAGGCAATTTAAACAAAGAAGGTTTTGATACAATTTTAATGACCAAAAAAAAATATTTTCAAGAATTTACACACAGGAAAAGTACTTTACTACTCTTTCTGCCTTCCTAAGGTAACAATCTAATGCTCTCATTACATTTAAACTTTAAGAAAGATTTCTTTTTTAATAACTGATTATAAAATAAAATAATTGGTAAAACTGAGAGTGTCCCCAAGGAACTGGTTTGTCTTCTTTATATTGGAGGCAACTATGTACTCCATTAGATATGCTAATGACGAGGCACAGGTACAGAATATATGTCAGATGTTACCCTTTAATATATAAAATGCATTTTTTAAATGAGCTAGTGGTCAATGTATTCAGAAAACCCATGCATGAGAGAGATACAGAAAATTTTTCTAAAAATGCAATGTTAAAGATGAGAGGACGAGTAGGGGAGGGATGAGCAGTGAGCAGCAGAGATGGAGGGAAAACAAGGAAGGTGCTGAGGGCTCTGTCTCCTGGTTCACTTGACAAAACAGGCTTAAGTCACAAGATTCCCTGGTGAAAATTCCCTCGTAAAAATAGTGCTGGGTTAGAAATATAAACTTTGATCTTATCAGTTCTGAAATCATCTCCACTCCTTCAACCTATGTTATGTGTTTTTTCTGGTCTCTCTTCCTGTACATATAGAATTCAGTTTTTTCAGGGAAAAAAAGTGGTTTAGCCAAATACACTAGCTTTTTAATAATAAAAATAAACTTATTCTCTGGGGAAAATGTTCTGATTTTTAAGAGCATTTTCAAGCAAGTAATAGGTGCTTACGTTTACAAAGAAATAATTTAAGGTCAGTGTATAGTTTAAAAGATAAAAATGGTATCTTAAAGTGACCATGTTTTCACTCTCGAAAGTATTTACAGCATGAGACATATCTCCTTCCAGTTATCCCAGAAAAAAAGTTTTTAACTCTTGACAAGAAGAAACAAACACTCCCCAAATTCAGTATCTTTTCCCCCTCATTTGATTTACTGCAACTAAAAAGGAAAAATACTGCAGCAACACAAGTGTCCTCATTACAAAATACCTTAAAGTACTTATGTCTGTTCAAAATCAAATATGAATGTATATATATTTTAAATATAAATTAACATGTTTCGATTTTTATAATATTAGACACATTGGAGTGGTACAAAACAGTTTCTGTGATTAAGGCAAAAGATCCCTGTATTGCCATGCAACCAGGGCAGAAAATTACTTTAATGATGCTGCACAAAATAAGATCAGAGAGAAATATGTTATAACTTCCCCCAAAGGAGGAAATAACTTTAAAGCGCCTAATTACAAAGACTGGCAAAGACTCTAATATTGAGTGCAATACTTAGATACCTTTAAATCACAATTTAGGTTGTAAGCCACGTATGCCCGAAAGCATAGTAGAATATTCTGAGTTAAATTTCAGCTTCTTAAACTCACAGACTACCATAAGTTAGAGAATGTAAGTAATTTTGGTTACTTTTCTTTCCTAAACAAACTAAAATACATTTTCAGCTCCACAACAAAATGAAAATTTTTTTCTAGGTGATGCAAAATTTGAACTACAGTTTTCTCTACAAGGGATTAGCTGAATTATCAAGGTCAAAATAACCTGTTTCATTGTAACCTGCCTTTCATACACTCTACCAAATCCTATCTCAATAAAGGCAGTAATTTTGAGACACTGTGCTTGAAAAGCATGTAACGCAAGACGGCACTGTAAAGTTCTCAGTAAAAAAACTATTTTGAAACACTTCTAAATCACTCAAATTTAATAATTCACATGATTACAAAATCAAAGAACCTCCCATCAATGAATGCAGAATGTATGTGTGTATATGAATATACATATGAATGTAGTATGTCCACACACACCCCATACAAGCTATCAGTCTGTAAAATAAAGTATTCCAATTTTTTAAACTTCTCTTTCTACAAGATACTTACTCTGCTCATTAAAAGAGACTATTTCCTCTCAGATCAAATTGAGCCATTCACTTTCATAAAATAAACCTAATTTTGGTTTTATGGCTGTGCTACAAATGTTTCTTAGTAAAATAAAGTTGCCAGGGTCTGAAAAGTAATCAGAAATACATTTTAAAGGGGAAATTACATTTTCATTTAAGAATAGGAAATTATGCAGTGCCTTGTAAAATCAACTACAGGTAATGGGAACCAGAGGTATCTCTCTCTCACACACACACACACACACACACACACACACACACGAGACATGCACGCACGACACAGTAGCAAGGCATGAGGACAAAGCAAGGAGAGAGATATACTGGCATCATATCCAGGAAATATAAAGGCTCAACAAAATAACTCCTCTTCAATCTCATTGGATTTTGTAGCTTAATTTACCCTGGACCCTGTGATGTAAAATATATTTATAGAAGATACCCCCTGAGGTTTACCCCCACCCTTGAATGAGCTAATGATAAAAGCAATTAAGTGGAAATTGTTTTGAATCTAAATGAACTTCAATAATCTAACTAGCTGGTAAGGGAACCATAAGCTAAAGAAAAGAGAGTTGCATGCATACAGGCAGAGGGACAACAGCAAGAAATTCACAATGAGTCTATCCAATTTTACCAGTGACAATCCTACTTCATAGCAGTGCACCATCCCATCCAAGAAAAAGAAAATTCCATTAAAAGGAAACCCGCTCCTCATTTTCTCACCTTGGGGTCGATGTTCTTGAAGTTGGGGTCCTCTTCATCCACCTCAAAATAGAGTTCGGAGGAGGTGACAGAGAGAATGCCCTTCACTACCACAGAGGGGGCCACAAGCTGAGCTGGTGTGCTTAGGCTAACAGGACCTGCCAAAGTGAAAAGGCAAGCCGCACAGGTTGGAATGACATTTTTCAAAAATTCAAATAGGTTCATGCAGAAATTTTATTTAATTTTAAAATTCTCCCCTCTAGCACCAAATTGCCTGCCGACTCCTACACTTACAAATTTTGCGCCCCCCCAAAGAAATTCCTCCAAAATGGCAAAGTTAGAATTCTCATACTAAGAGATTTATAATAGGCGATCAATTTTAATAGTAAACTAGGATGCAATTATTTTACAGGGAGTCTGCAAAGGCTTGGTCTAATCTCCTGGTAAAAGGGCAGCTCTGCCTAAATAAGTCCATCCACATTCCATTTAGAAAACACGCCTCAGGCTATCCAACAACAGGGAACAACAACCAGGAGCAAGGAGGACTCAATAGGCTCCCAAGGCCAGAGGTTAGCTTAGAGTTTGGCTGAGGCGTGATTACAAAAAGATCACTAGCCTATTAGCAAAGTGAGAAACACTGCACCATATTCTTTGGTAAAGATTTTGTGCCAGGTTGACATAAAACCTCTTCCATAACAACTTTCCCCATGAAACATTGGTAAAAATACTTATTTCCTAAGCCTGCCTTTCCACTGTTAAATATTGTTCAGTGCTTCCAAATCTAATATTAGTGTAGTTCAGGGACTCTGGGAGTAAACAGCTGGAGGGTGGGTTTCCAAGTGAATGAATTTTTATTGGAATAATCAAATCTCCACAGGGCTTATCAAAGAGACAAATCAGCCTGCTACTGAAAACAATAGATTCAATACAGATAGAAGAACACAAAGTATATTAGAGCTAATCCTAAAATAAGGACTAAAAATAATGATATTAGATATACATATATGTTTATGTAGAGATTGATGCAATAAGAATTTGATATCCTGTGTCAGCTTCTCACTGCACTAATCTCTAGGTGAAGAAAACAGCTGAGAAGATCGGCACTTAGAGGTCTGAATTAATATAGTGCCTACAAACACGGCACACCTATTCAGGTAATCGATGGGTGAATAAGTGTTTCAAAATTCAGATGAATTGACATTTCCATCGATTGTTAGAAGGGTGTTGGTCCTTAATCTCACATCAATCTTAATGTGTGCCAGTAGGACAATAGAAGGGATGCTCTGCGGAGATCAGAGCGGGTTTTGCCCTCTATTCCCAATGTACAAATACATTGTGTCTGCAGATGGGCAGCAGATAGCTGTGGAACAGCCATGATTTCCCAAAGCTCATCCCTATAAATGGATGAAATAAGCAGCTATGTGTTCTTTTGCTGTCTCCTTTGCCCTCTGTACATTAGCATGTAATCCTGAGAAGAAATAACATTTTTTCAATCACTCTCAGACATTCAATTACAGGGTAAGCAGACAGCTGCAGGAGCTAGGGCAGCCTAGGACCTAAAGAAGACCCCTGACAATTTCCACTTCATTTCTAACCCACACCACTTTATTAGTGTGGATTACTTCTTAATCCTATTGCCATTGTCAGGATTATATAATTAAACTCCCCTTTCACCTCTATTACTGTATGAATGCATTACTAGTAGCAAGAATGCAAGCAAAATAAAGGAGGAGGAAATAGGTAAAGGGATATGAAGGAAAAGACTAGAAAACAGTGCTGTCCACCTTATTCTCTATTCTTGTCTGAAACCCCTTAACACTACGCTCCAACTAATGTCATTTTCCTTTACACAGAGGTTTACGGTTCCTCAAAGATGCCATCATCCATTTTTGCTTTTCATTAGCATTCATTACATAGTAGTACAGGTTGCAGATATATAGCATTAAACATAAGATTTCTAATGTCTTTTCTCTTAAATGAAAATTATCAAAATATATGATATATTTTTCCCTAAAGAAATCATAGAATCTTTCAGACTTTTCTCCTTGAGGAACAGAGCCACAGGCATTAAAAAAAAAAGGGCACTTAATGAATGACTAAAATTTCAGGCTGAACAAGAGAATTTTTCCCATAAGGAAAGTAAAACTGAAAATCTGCAGAGTGCAAATCAAAATTTCTGCATCAGGTAAAATATGTGAATCCCGTGTAAAGCCACAGCACGCTTAAAATGATTTTTTAAGAGAGTTAAATGTATGCAACATGTTCCCTAAGACCTGTATATCAAAGCAAATAGCCCACCTGCCCCCAAGCTTTACTTACAAAATAGTTGGCAGAATTTCACTTACAACTCTTATTATTATAGAGATTAGGTAACCCTCATGGGATGGGTGAAGCATTTTTGTTTTGTTGTTGCTGCTTTTAAACTTTTTTTTCTTTTTCAGTGAAATTACTTTAAAAATGAACATAATGAATAGAATAGAAAAACAAAATAGAAAGTATTGAAGATTAGGAGGACAATGTTTGAAGGAACACAACCTTTTTATAGCTAAAGTAATTGTGGGTGTGAACCTAGTAGCGGTCTCAGCTGAAAAAGTAAGTAATTAGATGCTTCTTGGCCCAGAGCTAGCTGAAATAGCTGCACAACCGCAGAATTTACCGGCAAGATTCTCTAAATCTTTCTCGTCCACGGATGACAGAGTATCGTCGTCACCTTCCAGGAGAACCTCGTTTTCTGAGTTCTGATTTCCTAAAGCCTGACTCTTGATGGACTGTGCTCCTTTAGCAAGGATATCTTCATCTGCAGCTGAAATGAAAAGGAAACAAAGCTGTCCATCAGCCCTGGGGAGAGTGCTCTGGCAAGGGCAGGGAACTGAGGTAAGGCTAGGTGGCCAAAGATGGCCAATCATTTCTACACGTCCACCCACAGTGGGGAGGGTGTTTGGGATGGCACACATGTTCCTTTTGACAAACGTGATTCCCCCAACCTACGTTACCCGGAACAAGCACCCTAATCCCATTAAATGTGACCCTTGCAACACTCTCAGGACCATTTATTTACTTATAGTTAGGGCTGGAGAGGCTTCAAAAGTAGCACATTTTTGGAAATTTGTCAGTAGAAAAAATTCCAACCTACTTCTACAAACAATACCCACCTAACACTGAAAAATAAGCATGACTGATTCATTCCTGGAATAATATTACAGTGACAAGCATTTTGAAATGGCTGGGAAGTGGCTGTGAAGGAGAGTCCAGAGGAAGAAGGGCCAGAGCTGGGAGAGTCACAGCCAATGAGGATTCAGACCACATCCTGAAGCCACGTCTGACACTCATAAAGCTCTAGCAGCTCTTGGAATCTGCCTTTTCTTCCTCTTAACTCCATTCTCCCTCCTTCCTTCACCTTGCCCTTGCTCACATTTCACCCCACCCACACCCCCACTTCAGCCCTTAGACAAATACCAAGAGCAAGGCAGTGTGGAAACTAAGTGGAGGCTCAAACACTACCTCCTCCATGTGTTTAAACTAAAGGGCTAAGACACCCCGGGGGCAACCATAACAGAAAGCCTGGGATGAGAGGCATCTGGGCGCAGAGCCTCCCACTGCCTGAGCTGCAGCAGCCCGTGGAGAGCGCAGCACAGACTGGAGGCGCTGTGAAGGCTGCAGGACAGGCTCGGACAGAGGGAAAGGGACAGCAAATCCCAACAGGGAGGGGAAAGCTCTGAGGAGCACCTAGGGCCAACAAGGGAACCACAGGCAGGAGCAGAGGTGCAGCCAAAAGGGGGAAGCACTGAAACTCCTGCTTCTGACTTCAAAAGCCCACGTCGCTCCTGAGCAACTGCGCTGCTTTGAGCAGCTTTCTCAAGAAATGCGTAACAGCAGATACCAACTGCTGGACTGTGAATTTTGAAAGCTCACAGTGTCACTTAAGGGAAAGTTTAGCATCGTCCTTCCTTCCAGTCCTGGTTTCCAGCCAGGGAAATCCCAGAGGCAAAGCACCTGATCCGCCAGGGCAGCAGCTATTGATATGGAAATCAGACAGCCCGGCGTTCTGCTCCCCACTGCAGTTTCCAACTAGGCACTGCGTCCTAAACCCACAAAGGATAAAGCGCTCAGTTTGCAGTAACATGACTAACATTTTATCTATATAATTTATGCTAAATTATGAGTCTGTTACCGGATTATCCTGAGAAATCAATGGTTTGTGGAATTTAATAGGCATCGTATGGATAATGTTAAAAGGTAAAAGCTTATTTTTATTATATTTACTGTGAGTTCACCATATATATCATTTACATACAATACTTATGGCAATACTTAAAAAACATAGGTACTTTCTATTAAATAACAAACTCATGGAAAGAAGCTTTCTATATTTAACTTTGAATAACCTCTATGTGGTAAGTAAAATCTTATTTTCCTATGCTGCAAACATATGAAAGTCTCAATAAACATTTGAAAAAAATTTTTAAGCATCTAATTTAAATGGCTTTATATTTTTACAAGCTACAAAGAAATATACCCAAATCCAATAATTTTTAAGAAAATAGCAGTATAAATTTTTATGTCATTGTTTATATTTCAAGTATTTATGTTTTCTTACTTTGAAATGATAAACACTGCCCTTGGCCCTTATAAGCCTTTCTCCAGTTTACTAAAAATAAATTGGTTGCTGAGAAATATAAGAGAAATCATCATTGTCTACATTTTCTTATAAAGTACAGTATACTTAATTCACAACTGCCAGTCAGATTTTAGTGCAAAATCAGTACGTTACATTCTCATTTCCCAAATTGAAATTCCTTCATCACAGCAGAAATCGTAACAATGCTAATATTAAAGCATACCAATCAGGTGCCAGGGAGTGTTCGAGGCACTTTACATATTTAACTCATTTAGTTCTCATAAACCCCCCTTGTAATTTCTCCCTTTCAGATGAATAAACAGGCTCAGAGAAGGTTATAGAACTTGACCAAGGCAACACAGCTACTAAGTCGAGTTAGGAGTCTGGGGCGCCAGAATCTGGTCTCTCCCCACTATGCAAAGATGAACGGACCCATAATCTACTGGTTAGTTTACTACTCTTAAGTTTCATGTGGCACATTTTAAAAGGTTAAGTCAGAATTATAATAAAAAAGCAAAGAATAAAAAAGAATTCATTTGCAAACCTACATATTATGAACATATGCCAAACATATAAAAAACAACTAAATTCAACACCTTGATCATTACTTTCTCTGATTATTGCCATACATGTTGTGAAGTACACCAAGTTGCTCTGAAAAAAAGCAGGGGGTGGACTTTAGTGTGCAAACACTTACAAAAAAAATGATAGTAGCCAGTGGGAATATAAAATAGCTCAGTAAATAAATTCACATTCATTTAAATGACCATTAAATATTATTTTTTATTCCTTGCGACTGGAATTTAAAGTGTTTTTAAATATGTTTCCATCATGCTGACACATTAAAACACAGTAACTTCTGAATTAAATAAAATTTTATGAAAAAATTTAAAGTACCATAGGCATACTATACACATACAAACACCCACTTTTTATTTATTTACTTGTTTTTACAAGCTCAGATTCTGGAATTGTTCAACCTCAACTGAAAAACCTCTTGTCATGGAAAATATGCAGCTTACTGATATTTAGAATGGTTTTCCTGTAATTAACTCCCCCTGGAGGATTTTAAGTTAGCAGCAGTAAAATCACCAACAGCGCTCTAATACACACCACATGCGCTGGCGTTCAGTCCTCAGTGGTCTAATAGCTCTCTGCGAAAGAACTTTGTTTTGTTTTCAAAATTAGAACAAAACTGTCCCGAGCATTAAATAAAAGATAATTACCATGTTTATGTGCTGGGAAAAGTTTAAGGCAAACAAAAGTTTGTCTTATACTCACTCAATCCACCACTGAAACAAGTATCAAGCATTTTGGTATCTTCGGTGAGTATAGTGTGTGCTTGTATAAAAGTTCAATTGGATGAAGTCAGAACATACTTTTAGTTCAATTTTAAAGCTTGATTCAGAATCTTTGCTGGATAATAAAATCACTACCAAACATGGTGACTGCTTACATTTTCATATCACTATTAACAGATTGCCTTCATCGAATCTCACATTTTACTCTAGTTAATATTTACTCTAACTTAATAACTAGAGGGCAATTGTTACATAAATGGGATAAATTTGTCAAAAATGCTTTCTTTGAATCGTGACTTTTGATTCACTAAAATTAAGAGCTATAAGCAGGCTCAGAGAGTAGCTGGTTATCCAAAAAGTAAAGTTCATGTTCTTTGGACATGAGTTGATTCATTTATATTCAAAACAGGCTAAGTAAATAAAATTAAAACAGAATAAGAACATAGAAAACCGTTGCACCTATGATAAATAGATCTCCTTTTACAAGTCTACTGCAACAGTGAACTGGTAATCAGTAGTCCATATTACAGCAAAAGTTTATACATTAAGAATTAAGACACTTCATTTTTAAAAAAAAGATTACTACTGAAATAACAAGGTGACCTCAAATGTATACAAAAGAAATATAGGTATCCACTTAGTATATTGTGAAGCACACACCATAACTGTTCATTTTAACAAGAAACAGAAAGAATGTCTTATACACAACTATTACCCTAAAATAATTCCGTTTTGTATAGGTTTCCAAGTCAAGAAGATTCATTCTAAGAAAAATTAGTGAAACTACAAAGGATGATTAGGGGAACAAATCAAGTTCATCTCCCAATGACCACAGGTCCCTTAAAAGCGTCAGATAGAGAACCTGGTGTATGTGGATCCTAAGAAGAAGGAAATAGCATCTGGCATTATTGAAGTTATGAGAGAATGGCATCATTTAGGATCTTTACATGGTCTGTCATCACTACAAAACCAGATGAGGTACTTGTATCATTCCATATGATTACACGATACTTTTTAAACTATGCTAAATCCTCCTCATATATTTCTATGAGCATGCACAGTCTCTACAAAATAAAAATGTCTCGAATTCAATAGGATTCTACTGCTAAGCTCTTTTAGTGTTTGAATTAAAACCAATTTTCTACATTTAAAATATGTTTCATGTGGCTTCAATATGAATATAAAATTCCCATTATATTTAACAATGGATTTTAGAAGACAGCATAGAACAATGGGAAAAAATATCTGATGAATCATGGGTCACCTGTGCTCCTACCCCTACCAAGAGTTATGTTGATCTCTGATTCCTCAGTTTCCTCTTTTGTCAAGAATAGTGGGAGGACTAGACTTCAGCCTTACATTCTTTCCAGATCTAAATGCTGTGATAATAAACAGCTGACAAACTGGGTTCTGTGCATTAAAAGACTCTTAAGAATAATTATGACTGATTTCCAATAAATTTTAAAACAATAAAAGGGAAGAAAATGCCCCCCAAAATCAAATATCCACCTCTGCTAATTTCCATAAAGAATATTTAATCATAAGAGGAAGTATTAGTTTTAGTTTAAAAATATGATGCAGTTTCTGCAAAGTTAGAGAAATCTCCCATCACAAAATGACTTTTATAAATAACCACTTTGGAGGGTCTCTCTTTGAAAAATTACCCAAAGCCCTTTTCCCCAAGCAAGTTAATGTGAACTTGGGAAGGGCAATTAAATTGTCAGAATTAAAAAATTTGTTTTTAACTAGAAGGTAGCCAGAAGTAGAGTCATGGGGCTAGTATTGATCGCCCGAACGGAGAACATCACTCTTCAGGTATTTACTCTGCCACCTTTACACCAGAGGCTTTCCTTCAAGTCACATCAATCCATAAAAAAGATGGCTCTTACCACTAAAATATATAACTAATCTCCAACAGCATTTCTATTCAGATGTCATCCTTCGATGATGATAATATACTTCACCATGTTTTAAGATTCTGCATTTTCAAAATGTCCTGTCTCCTTTGTTAAATCAATTATAAACAAAAGTGAGAAGTCATCAAACAGTATAAACTGACACATTAGCCTCAGTAATATCTATGTTAAATACTCAAATTCCACATTAAAGCACAGTATTTATCCATGCTGAATTCTGTAATTTCAACTGTTTTTTGATTGTACTGTTTTATCTGGCATTCTTGACTCTTAATGTTTATTTTCATTAGTTTTCTATTGTTATTTAGCATTAAAAAACAAAGGACTTTCATAACTAACACAAAATGAAGTGAATGTCAACTGTACATTTAATAAAATATTTTAAAAGTAAGCTCTTTGCTTACATATTAGCATAAATTATATCAAACTATTATAGTACAATGTATGCACTGAGCTCCAAAACTGTCTAATATTTCTGTTATTAAAAAACCTATATACAAAATATGATTAGAGTTCGTATCTTTTTCAAAAAATGTTATATTAACTATGACTTATCTTAATTGCAAAGCTACTGAAAAATCTCCTACACACTTGATTTTTTAAAATATACATTGCAGATTTAAATTTTTGTTTTTAATCTTTTCAGAACCCTTTAAATATGAGCCACTGTAAGATTAGTGTAAAACATTACCAAGCAGAATGAAATTGCATAAAACGCTTAACTGAAGTTCTCTCTCAGTGTAACAATGAATAATAAAATGTAGGTAAGTAATTGATATAATATTAATCTTTCAATTACTATTTGGAGCATTTACAGTGAAATCGGCTTCTATACAGGATGTAAAAAGTCTTAATTAAATGACAGTAAAGATTGCTAATAAGTTTTTTAAATCATCCTCTTAGCATTAAGAAATTTGACATAATATTATTTTAAAATGTAAAGTTGAACAATAAGATTAAAATTTATTCATTATAAGGAAGCTTACATTCCTCAAAATGGTTAAAGGGTAAATATACTATTTTTTATAAAAGTAGATTTTAATAAGTCCTTTAACTAAATCTATACCACAAATTTTAAATTCAGTTACAGATATTTCTCTCAAGTAAAAGCATTAACAGCTTGCCTCTATGCAATTTTAGAAAGCAAGTCCCTCTTTCTAGACATAAAATGAAAAATTTTCATAACATTTTCATTCACTGACTTCAGAACTCACAGCTCAATGAGAAATGACAGCTAAGAAGACAGAAAAATACCTATTAAATTCTAAGGGCACATGGTAGCATCTCTTTGACTGCAAAGGATAAAAACCACAAAAAGGCTGGTTTTTTCAATGTAAGGGTTATGAACCCCAAACAAAACAAAAACAAAAACAAAAACAGGAAAGAAAAAAATATGAATGACTCTGAAATCTGTAACACCATATAAACTGTATATGATCTTTAGAAGCAGAAGTGGCCTAATTAATTCTACACCTTATTTCTCCTTCTCCACCGCCTGCAGTTGGAGGTGTAGGGCTTTGAGACTATTATTGCTTTTAGATCACTTTATTATTGACTATTCTCTGTGTGATCATTTATTTTAAAGGACTGATGTCACATTTGGTGTTATATCTGATGACATATTGTGGACATTTTCTCCCAGAAATGGCTCTTTAAGGCTGAGTGCAAGAGGTTAAGCTGCCTGACTGAGGCCAAACCTAGGATCACATACTTTTAATCTAAATTCTTAATACCTTTATTGAATGTAATTTCACATATATTTTGTATACTAGATACTATCATTTAACCATAAGCTGCTGTATATTGAATACTATGTAAAAGGAAAAATAAAATTATTTCTTATCAAAAAATAACCAATTTATATTTTATAAAGTCAAAGTTATTATAATGTAAAGGGGGATATTTTCCTCCTTAATCAATATATCTTAACTGACTTCCAAGAATTATTAAAATATTAAATGAAATCATATGCCCAAAGAAAATAAATCCTCAAATCAAAAGGACTTTTTCAGTTTTTCCAATTTGCTCATCAGGCTTCTAACTAAACTGAATCATAGTGATATGCATTATATCAAAAAGGGGGAAAACATTTTGTTTAGCTCTGATAAGATGATGCAGAACAGGAACATGTAAAAATAATGTCTATTCTCTTTTTCCAGGAGCCATCTGTCACAACCATCTACAAATCAAGGCTCAGAAAGTATCTGGGCACTTGGACATTTATTACTATCTCTCCCACTTCATAATCTCATGCTAAAATACCACGTTTGAGGGAAAATCATATACACACAACAGAGCCTAGAAACCTATTTGGTTTGTAAATGCTGTCTTTCTGATATTCATGGATTTAAGGCAGGCGTCCTGGATTAATTTACTCAAAGCTGAATGTGTCACTTAAAAGGAGACATATTTTACCCTCCTACTCTGAAACAAAGGGTCTATGTTAAGTAAGTTTTGCATGTGTAACATAATAAATAAATACACTTGACACCATAATTTAATAGGACCCTACACTACCTATAAAAAATTTAACTTCTCCTTCTGGGGTGAGTAAGTATGAAATGTGGTGTTGGACCATCTTACAGTGCCTTAAAATAATGAAGTTAAGCTCTTCATTACCAAGTACTCTACCTGCTGCTACTGGCAAGGACTGGCTTATACACTGACCATGTTCCACGGCTGTTTTTAGTGTCGCTTCAGGATGTGTCGATCCTAGAGGGTTACGCACAAATCGTCGCCGGCGCCGCAAGTCATCTTCCCAGTAGTCAAGGCGCCAGAACTCACGAGGACGACTACAATGAAACAGAGAAGCCACATATGTTAGCAATTATCAAACAGCGTGGTAGCACTGAATTTCTGCATAAAGCTCTCCTTGTTTGCTCTGCCTTTTCTTCCCTCCCCTTCCCCTTAATTCTCCCTCCACTTCACACTCCCCTTTCTGCAATCTTTAACTTAGGTATGTCCTTGAAAATAACAATATCACCTTCCAGTCTAAGGAACTCCTTTTCCTTTTTCTTGGAAGGTGAAATGAGCACTAAATACATCATTTTGAAATGAATTGCTGACAGTGTGATCAGTTTCCCCACACTCTAGTGGCATGTGCTCTGATTTCAGCCTCATTTCAGCCTCAGCAGGGCACCTTTCTCTGTGGCTGCATTTATAAACCAGAATAGGGAAAAGGCTATTATAAATATGGTATAGCATTACCTATATTAATCAAAGTCTGTCCCCCTTCATTTTTCTTCCTAATTTGTGCCTTTTTGTACAAGGTCAGTAAATCATACCATGAATTCTTGGTCCAGAAAGTGTTAACTTTAATGAATATCTCAGTTACATGGTTATGTATGTGATAATAAAATATTACTCTGTTTAGATGTGCAGGAATTTAATTAAAATAATCTCTTAAAATATTCATTACATTTAGCCCCTGAGGCTTAGAACAACACAAGAAAATGCATTTCTTTTCCATTTGCTGTTTTTAAATAAACCATTCCTATAGAGTGAAATAGCAATCTATTTTCAAGCAAATCAGATTGGATTTCTGTTTTATGTAGTCTGTTTTTATATTTAATTAAAAACTACATGCTATATGATGTGCAATAATTATTGTATCAAAAGCATACTTTTGGAAATGTATTTTTTAAAAAGGGTTCATTCAATTCAACTTCTCTATTTTCCCCAATTATGTAGACCCTTTATATGGCAATGTACAAATGTCCACTTTCTCTCTTGTTAACCAATCATGGTCTAACATACTGGAAAACATTGTATAAAGAAAATGCTAATGCGAATTTTTTTTTCAGTTACAGTAAGAGAAAATATCTCTGCAGAATATATTTATTCCCTAAAATACAGAGCATTAAAAATCCATGTTTTGATAATGAAATTTTAAAAATTCATAATCCAAAGTTCTGCAAGGAATGACTAATACAAAATAAAATCTCACTTGTGTTTCATGAGCTAATAAAATCGTACCTGTCAGCTTTGACAAATTAGTAGTCTTGACCAATTGGTAGTCCCAAAATACCCACATGTAAGTTACCCCTGTTTTGATGTTTTAAAGATGCTACCTTTAAAAATTCAAATGATTTATAAACAAGTACTTTATCAATTACAAATTATCCCAGATTAGTAAAAGCACAGGCAACAAACAGTATATTTTTTACAGAAAATATTTTTTCAACACAACAGGAGCCCATGCTCTTTTCTGAGAATGCTGGACCGAGAGTGAGCACAGCACAGGTTCCCTTTGTTGGTTTCGATCATGCACAGAAATGAGATACAATCCAAATGGAAGGCCAAAAGTGTAAAATTTGCAATCCTCAAAAAGAAAAATTAAGAAGCTCTTTTATTCTTTGTTATTTTGCTGACTGTACTTTAAATGAAAACTAATATTATGTCATTTAAAAAGAAATAAGAAATATAAAGAATATACATACAAGCAAAAGATAACAGTTGTTTGAACCCAATTAATACAATAAAATTCTCCTTAGGTGAGAGGGGAAAAGGCAAACAGATGGCTCTGTGCTTGGCTTCGATAGTCATGGAGCTTGGATAGGCACTTCATCATTCTGCCTACCTACATTTATCTGTTAAAATTATTATCAAATATCAGCCAGGATGCAGTCGTGAATCACAGGCTGCTCCTCGTCTTCAGGGGAATGATACAATGAGGGTCTATTCATCAGTGCGGCAATCGGCACAAGTAATTAGTTCCCTAGACTGAGATCTCCTACAGAACCTATTTCAGTCAGCACCACAAACATATGACCGTGTAAAGCTAATGAAAGCTGCTAAAATTTGTTAACCTTTTCTGCCATCAATCCTTCTAATATTCTAGGCTTCAGGGTTATGCAAAGGTGGTAAATTATTAATTTGCCATTCATCCATCCTTCTGAATTTCAAGTCAAATTAAATGATGCCATTCTTCTTGATAACAATTAAAATTATAAGAGATGTTAAGCTATTATAAAATTATTACTAAATTAGGCAACAATAGATTGTAGTATAATGCACGAGGGTGAAGTCAAATCCAATGGCTACCGAAGCACGTGTAGCAGCAGTTGTGTCAAAACGGTAGAAAAACCAGAGGAATTACATAAAACCGCAAAGCATCAAGTAACTCAAAGACAGTATCTGTCAGAATAATAACCAAAATTAGAAGGAAGAACTATAATACGTATTTTTGTGCTCTTCGACACTGACAAAAAATGGCCACAATAGTGACATTTGGCTAAAACAAAAGCACCAATCCAGCAGGACTGAGAATTTGTTTGCATAGTAAAAATTTTTTTCATAGAAGTTTCACTTATGCTGACAATATACTTGTCTTCAGGTGTAAAAATTCTACCAAAAGTAAAAACTACTGAGACACAATTCAAATAGAACGAAGACCTTCACACCTCCACGTGATAATCTCGACACTGAGCGGTGCCTCGGACTACGGTCTCCAGACGAGTGGACTGCCTCCTGCACAACAATTCAAAGCAAGCCAAAGACAAAGCAAACACCACGTATTTCTGGGCACAGACGTAGAATGGATTACAAAAGTCACCCTGAGAGCAATTTTTTTGAGAGTCTCTCCATAAAAAAGCTTGGCTCCAGGTGATGTAGTTTGATAGAAACCCTCAGGAAGTCACTGATAATGGCATACTTATTGACCTCATCTGAAACCATAACATTTATCATCCATTTTTCTGATGGTGAGAGTAATACATGTTCTTTGAAAAGAAGTAATACTCATTTTTTCAGATGAGGGTAATTACTAGTGTGTTTCAAGTCATTTACACAGTAACAAACGTGAGCCTAAAAGTGTAATGTTTTGTCCCCTCAACCCTACTCCTTCCAACAACATATACTCCCATTATACAAAGTTCTATAACCAAAAAAAGAGGCATGATTTGTCATTTTAGACAGAATCAAAAAGGGGAACATATAGCTTTCAATTATCAACTTCCTGTAACTTTGATCATTCACATAAAGATTTCACTCTCATTTAAGGAATATTGCCAGCCTCTCCCACGAAGCCCCGGACTGCTAGGGGAATTAGGATTAAAAATTGGCAAATTTGGTGTACTGATCCAACATTATGAATTAATATTACGTAATGTTATGAATTAACTAAAGAAATTTTTGTGGTTTTTTGGAGTGATCATCATGGTATGGTTAAAACAATAACTTAATACAAGCATGGATGAGAAATCACTTACTCTGAAACCTTACAAATGTATTTCTACATCACTACATACCACACTCAAAATTGTATTCATACTATGTGACGCAACACTCACACACACCATTTTTATCCATTATTACTAAGAATTAAAACTAACGTATCACCAAAAAGTATCAAGTTAAAGACGAGAGCCTCGGCCCTCCATGCAAGGTCTGGAAACAAAGCCTTCTCTCCCCAAGTTGCTGTAGCCTGGCCTCCTCGCGGGACGCAGCCTCCACGTACTAAACTGGGTGACTAGCAGGAATACGTGTTCGTCATGAAAGCTGAGGATGATAGTGAAATTAAGTGTTCTAACTTTTCTCTCTAGTCATTTCTCCCCAATTTTTGGCCTCATGTCAAAATGTCAGATTAAAATTACAATGTAAGTCCAATTGTCTTTTTCTAACTGTAAGTCATCTAATTATCTTCCTGCTTTAAAAAAAACCTTTACATTCATTTGTATGTACATACCTTTAACATATCATTATATACAAAATAATATAAAATGATGCTATTTTAACATACTATACAAAATGTGTCTTTCCTGTTGGACAAAACCAGAACTGAATAGATTGTTGAAATGAAAGTCAGAAGGAACTATAACTCAGGCATAGACACACAGGTTGTTTATCCCATTTCCTAGGCCCACTGTGATTAGTGAGTTGATCGGATAAAACAAATGAACAAGAATAAGCCAAATGATAATCAGCCGGAAAAGACAGAGGTGGTAAAACAAAGAATAACTGAGGTATGATCCACATCTTCTTCATCTAATAGTTGAATGATCCAACCATAAATGATGTATTATTTTTCACATGTAAATAAGAAAACATTTTAAAGTTCAGTTTTCCTTGAAGAAAGTATGGTAAGCCAATAGCCAATTAACAATGTATTGTATGAATAAATGAACACTGAAATAGAATTCTAAAATACTTTCTAACAACAATGACTGACTCTTTACCTTGAGCCAGACGCTAGGGATATAAGGACTATTACGATATTGCCCCTGATTAAGAAGTACAAACTAGTAGGTACAAAGCAGTCACAGGGATGTAAAGTACAGCAAAGGAAATAGAGTCAACACTATTGTAATAACTATGTATAATTTCAGGTGGCCACTAGATGTGAGGGAAACACTTTTTAAGGTATATAAATGTCTAACCACTATGCTGTACACCCGAAACTAATATAATATTGAATGTCAACTGTAAATATAAAATATAAAGCCTTCAAAAAAAGATATTGTCACTGACCTCATGGAGAGGACAAATGTGAAAACAAAAATTCAAAAAAACACGTATGATAGAGAACTCTATTAAGTGGCTATTACATTGCACAACTTCAAGGGACACTGTTCACATCAAAATTTGTGTAAGTGGCACTCCTGGAGTTGTAGAACGCTTGGTTTTTAGTGCTGAATGAACACGCTACGAGAACACCAAGGTGCTACGAGAACACCCTACATTTCTCTCTCTGTACAATGCTCATGCTCCTCTCTCCCAGAGTTAAGTCTAGTCTTGAAGACAGGAACCTGAACAAGGCCCTTCAGAGGCTGTATCAGCAGCAGTGACACAGTTAGTATATATCCCTGCTATAGGAAAAGGTGTCTAGACCAGGAATAGACACGGCTCTCAAAAAACAGGCAAAAGTCAATGCAGAGGAGAAAATAAACAAGAACAAAAGAGAAACACTAACATTTATTTCACTGAAATCATGAAGTTCATATTACATTAAGGGGGATTTTCTTGATAGTGTCCTATTAAAGTAGAACAATGCTAATTACCGAAATCAGTGATAACTATGTAAGTATTCCACTTATTGTATAACCTAAATATATTGACTTATTATTCACATTAGCCAGATATGTGTGTGTGTATCACCTCAATGTTTTCAGTGTCATTTTAATGTGATTTGGATCTACATCAACAAAAGAATGCTAGTTTAAACAAAACCATCACAGTGAAATTACATTAGAAAAATTTCCCATTTTCCACCATACCCACTTTCTTGTGACAATACCTGATAAATATTTATGACTTTAACAAAAACCAATATTAAATGTGGCCAGAGAAAAGTTCTAAATCCTAGAAAATTTTAGTACTTCATACTTATTCTTAATTTTTATATTACCTGTTTTTGTGACTTCTGTATCTAGCTAATTTCTATTTCCATATTTTTAGATTAAAACTGCATGCCAGACATTACAACTTAAATAAATGGTAACCTTCAGAAGAAAATAAACATTTTCTGTGCACTGTCAGCCAGAAGATAAAAGGGCTTCAGTTTTAGAAGGGTCTCACTTTCTGCATAAATCTTAGTGAAATAATGTTCAGGTACGATAGGGTATCACAAAACATAAAAGAATGCTTTATCTCACAAACTGCAATCCACAGTGCCCTCATGCAGATAGATAGAAAAAATATTAACTAAAACCTCTGTTTACAAAGTACCAAGTATAAGTCAAATGCGGGTGATCTATGCACTATGCCATCTTAATGAAAAGAGAAAAAGAACCCTTTAATTGCATGGATTCCGGAGAGGAAGCATCTTCTAAAGCAGAATTCTTTATTTATTGAGGCTAAACATCAGCATCTGGTATTAAATTGAGTCCCTAGAGCATCATGTATATTACTTATGTAAAATTACATATTATGTAGACATGAACTTCTGCATGGTACTATTCAGTGTATTTCCTTATTTGCTTTTAGAGCATATAGACACCCATCTTCAACAGCTGTTACCTCAAGTATTTTATGAAAGTATAATTTTGCAACAAAGTCATTTATTCAAGAAACAATCCTAAGCTTTTCCTAGTCACTGTTAGCCTGTTGACCATTTTCTTATCCACTCAACAGTTTTACCTGTAAGCGAAGTTATGAGAAAATCAACATCTAGTGTTAATTGTACTACCAAATTAAAATGAACAAAAGACAACTAAAAAGGAAATTAAAATAAATTATGTTGCTGGAGACCAGAAGCCCTAAAACCTACCCCAGTGGCCATTGTTATTTAGACAAATCTGATGTATTTTCCCTAACATCTAATTTTTAAAAATAATTCACCAAACATTTGTTGAGTGCCAACTATGCATCAGATATTGATACATACAAATGGATTATACTGGGCTCAGTCTAGAATTCTTTTTGCTGTTATAATCAGGATAAGGAAATGATCAAGTACCAAAAATAAAACTTCAAAAGAGACACAGCATTTTCTGCATTTGGCTCCTCAGTACTAAACATCATCCTATTTCATGTGTCCAGTAGCACCAAGCCTCATAACAACTCTGCCATGATTAAATACTGTTATTTTCATTTTAAATTGAAGAAGCTAAGTCTCACCCATCAGTCGTAAATAATAAGCCTATGTTCTTCAAAGTCAATGAGCTGTTCACATGACATTTCCTATAGAAACTCTTACTGGATACTATTGTAGCTGTGACCAAAGCGCTAATGAGCTCTGCCTGGGAGGGCTGAGCATCTCATTAGGGTTTCAGTGAGGATCTATTTTGTAAGTTCCATGAGGACAAGGGTTTGTGCCCAATTCACTGACCAGGCACAGTAACTGGAACAAAGCTGGCCATCAATAAATAATTGATTGAAAAATGAACAAAATGCCTTTTTAAAACAAATACCAATGAAAAACGGGAATCTACTGGGCAAAATAGAAACGACATTACAAGCAAAAAAAAAAAAAAACCAAACAACAAAAAACCTAGCATGAACAAGGCCATGGAGACATAAAAAGGCACTTTTATCTAAAGAGGTTCAGATAAGAAAGATCATTTCAAAGCAGCCTTAAAGTAACAAAAGCTAGGGTAGGAAACTAAACTTTAGAACCAAGATTTCAAAAGGGCTTGTACAGTCAACTGAAGTAGTTACCTTTGCATTATATAGTCAAAGACAACCAAATTTCCTCAGTGATACAGAATCAATCCAATCAGCCTTCCATGCTACACGGCAGGGAGAAAAAAAGGCAGAGGGTTTGGAGCATTCGAGAGACATGTTTGAAGTGGAAGAGATCAGATTTGCTGAGACATCAACACAGGAGATAAGGAAAATCACAGAACAATCTTATAGCAAGCAATATTACTTGGGAACTCAAAAAAAGCATCCTGGCTAGAGACATATAATTAGGAGACACATCAGCCTTGGGAGTCAGTGGATTTAGACCGTCATCTAACGAAAATTTACCGAATCGTTATTATAAGCTAGGTAGTGTGCTAGATCCAGAGAAGACTGTATTGAGAGGATGGGAGAAGTGTATAAATAAAATCTGGGAAACTCCAATATTTACAGTATTGCAGAAGAGGAAAGCATCAATGAAACAGAGAAGAAAGCAACAGCTCCTTAGAGTCAGTAAGACGATGGGAGAACCAAAATGGAATGCTGCCATAAAGGACAAAGAAGCAAAAACTCATCAGTGAATGGGCAGCAATATTTAATTCTACATACACGTGTCCAAAGGACAAAGAATGAGGAGGAGCTTTCATGTTTCTATGTTTTAAACAGTTACATGATATATAATTTATATACCGTACACCATAAAGTTCACCTGTTTAAAGTGTACGATGCAATGATTTTTAGCAAATTTATAGTTTATAACCATTGCCATAATCTAATTTAGAATATGCTTACTCCCCTGCCAAAAGCAATCCCATACCCTTTACCAGTAATTCCCCATTCTCCCTTCCTTGAGAATGGACATGTAGAGAATTTCACAGTATGTAGGGTAAACGGTGCTTGCTTTGGCTTGGGGCTTCTTCAGTTTGAACCAATTTTAAAATAAGTCATATTGTAAGTGATTGGTAAAAAGCATTTGTATTAGTACTGGAACTTTTTGGAGAGTTTAAGGGCTATGAGAATACATACATTTTTTTAACATTTACAATACAGCTATAGTACCAAAGGAATGAGTCTAACTCACCCTTTATGGGAAACTCTTTAAAATCAAATCAGTAACTAATTCATAGTATAAGATGGATAAAACCTAAAGTTTGGGAGTAATTCATATTAAAAATCACTAGTCTTAAAAATTTCTGGATATGACATAAAAATATTTTTGCCTCATTTCTTTTAAAGTACTTCAAATTCATCACCTTGTCTCTACCGTATACTAGACCTATGAGCTCGACAAAACTTATGTCTCACCTGGGGGCCTCCACCGCCTTACACAAAGTAATTAGAACTCATTCAGCCTATCTCTCAGGGCTGTTGTGGGGAATCAAATAAAATGGAATATGTGGAATTGCTATGAAATGCTGTGAAATGTGATCTTCTGTTTGCAGTTAATAATGAATTGAAGTGTTTGGATACTTCTACATGCCATTTATTTTGTTGAAGCCTATATTTAAAAAGCAGTATTCCCGGTGACTTGCCATACAATTTAAACAAAAACAAAACTCAATTAAAATATCTTGTAACAGCCCATGACAATGATTAGCGTACTTTATCTTCAGATTTACTGATTCTAGATATTTTATACAAATAGAATCAAACAATATGTAGAAGCCTGTGACTGGCTTCTTTCAATTAAATGCTTTTGAGGTTCATAGCATGTTGTAGCATGTATCAGTTCTCCATCCCTTTTTACTGCCAAATACCATTTCATTATATGAACAGACTGCATTTTGCTTATCCATTCGTCAGCTGATAAACATCTGACCTGCGTCCACTCGGGAGGTATTTGGGTTTCAAAATTAGAAAACTGAAGTACTCACTTGGTTACCTAGCTAACAGGCACTTCCCTACTCTTTCCTTTTTCCTAACAAATTTCCCTAATTACTCCTTAAGAATTACAGTTTTGTTCAGGCAACACTTCTCAGATGATCTGAAGATTGATGGAAAGCTCACTCTGAGCCAGTTATGATCATCTTGCCAATGATTGCTTCCAGAATCTACCTTTAAACCAATCATTACATAAATTGTGCCTAGCAATCACTGTTCACCAAAATGAAATGCAAAACATTTGTTCAGTGGCTGGGACAGGACTCCTCCCTTTCTTCTATGGAACAGGGAAACATGAGACTCAGTTACTGGCATCTCTAACAAAACCTTGATGAAGCCAGACTGGGCAGGGGTGGGGGAGGGGTGGATTTATACCTCCAGGGACACAAAACAGCAAGAACTGCAGAAAAATGGAGCTGCCCTCAAGCCTTTACATACCTACACTTTTATTCCTGTTTTGTTTTTTATAGAATTTTACACATTTGTTTGAGCCAAACTGATGACATATACCAGAGAGCAAGATCTCAAATGCTCCCTGCACTTCTTATAAAAGGTTATACTTCTTCACAATTTAATACAATGAGAATTTCACTTTACCTATCACTTGCCTTTGAAGCCATCTAACACATAAACTGATTATTGGTGACACCATTAGAATTGGATTACACGTGTGAAAGGAGAACTCAATGCTAACGAACTGATGCTTTGGTAGAAATTGTTAATACTGACTTTCTTTAAAAATATTTTTGACAACAGAAAGAATTAGGAAGATAGGTGGCAGTTTAAAGAGGGAAAAGAACAGAGTTAAGCATGTTTGTGGATGGGAAAAAATATAAGAGACTGAAAAAATAGAAGAGACTGAAAAATAGTCCAAAAAATAGAAGAGACTGAAGATGGCAAAGGGGAGGAGGGCAGGTGTGTGTCTGGGAAAAGCGTCTAATTTCTCCGAAGTAAACAAAGTCACTTCCCTTTCTATGACAAGAAAAACGGATGAAAGACTCCATATTTTAATAAATGACTTTAGGGTTGAAGAGAAGAAAACCAAAAGGCCTGATTCGGGCCTGATTCTTTCTATTTTCTCTGTTAAATACCAGGTTTCTGACTGACTAGAACAGGGGGATAAGATGTACAGCAGTTGCCGAGGGAAATATGGAAGAAAGCAGGCTAAAGGAAAGTTGATGGATGACTAGGTAGCTATGAAGCTCTGGCTGAGAGGGAAGGAACTCATCTAGAGTGGCACCAGTATGTCCAATGGGACTGTGTGTCCTTCCCCACCTGCCCACCACCGACCTCCACTCAGCGACCTAAGTACAAGAGTAAAACAAACAGCTAAATTCACTCAAGATTGAGGACTGATTTGACTGGCAAGTCAGAATAAGGAAGGTTAAGACAAAGGAGCAGGCTGGTGAGAATGTCTGGGATGGGTAAGGATGATAATAAACCCATGATCTGTCTGGACCTCAACAAAATAAATAAATATAGGCTTTATTAGACATCGATTCACTAGAAAACCAAATTTACCCTGCTTCTCAAGTCAATTAATGATAATTTGATTTCCCAATGAATTAGTCAATATATTTACTGATCTAGTCCCTTTTTTTAATGCTGTTGAGTTTTCCACTTGAACTCAAGCATGCCTACAATGAAAGAACAGAGTTTTGTGCTGTATTACATTATGTTCCTGGAGAGAGACTGGATTAAAATTTCCTGATTGCCCATACGGTTATCAGGCTCTCTGCTAAATGTTTGATATGTGATCTCACCTAATTCTCAAGACAACACTGCAAATTAGGAATGTAATCCCAATTTAGCAGGGGAAGAACTGAGAATCAGAAGCCAAGTCATTTAGCTACTAAGAAACAGAGCTGGACCTCATTTGCATTAGCAAAAGACTTCGGCAACGCTACTTTGATAATGCTACTGCCATGCTACTTTGGCTAAAATGTTTACTATATTGGTATGAGTTTAAACACCTCTATGATAAAATGACAAATTTGAACGGGATCAGAATTTTTATAAATTATATTAACAAGTATTAGCACACATTCCAATACAGAACAATTACAAGACACTTAATTTCTCCAGCATTAGCATCACTCAAAATTGAAATAGCAAAGCCAATAGACTGGGGGGAAGAAGTAGGCAGAAGAAGTTACGAGGGTCTTGATGTTTTTTTTTTAAATTCTTACCTGAGGATATTTTAATTGATTTTTAGAGAGAGAGAAAGGAGGAGGGAGGGAAGGAGGGAGGAAGAAACGCATTACTGTGAGAGAGACATATTGATTAGTTGCTTCCTGCACACACCCTGATGAGGGATTGAACCCACAACCTAGGTTTGTGCCCTGATGGGAGATGGAACCTACAACCTTCCCATGTACGGGACTGTGCTCCCACTGAGAGCGCCGCACTCCTAGGGCAGGCTCTTGATGTTTTTAACAAACAAGGAAAAGTGAGGTAAGTCTAAGTACAGTGTGGTACAGGTCAGCATTTCTAACTGAAATGCCTGGAAACTATTAATATTCACTGAATAGTTCTAGTAACTTCCATTATCTGCCCGAAACACGGAAGAACTACATGGTTTATAAGCATACACATGAAGCAATCTCATAGCCAAGACTCAATGCTTTGGCATTTAGAACCTTCATTTTTCTCAGACTTAGGCCCTGTATCACATTTTTGTTGTGATCGTTCATAAGAAAGTTCATACGTTATAAGGAAAGAAAGAAAAAGCAAAGAAATAGCCTCCACAGGCTGGCATTTTTATCATTAAATAACTTAAAGGCTTTAAATGCAGCAGCAATACAGTATAATCAACACTTCCTGCCTTTCATTCAGAAATCTCAGGAAAATTGGTGAAAGCAAATAAATGATTTTAACTAGCCTTAAAAATATATATGTATATACTGTGCTTTGCAAGCTAAATAAATTAGCAAAAAGTATGTGCTCCTTATCCTCAGGAGAGAACAAACTTATTATGTTACCCTTCCAGGTTTTTAAGACAGTTGGAAGCCAATTCTTTCAATAGTTGCTGTCATCTCCTGGAAACTTTCTAGTACTTTCAATTCTGAAGCAATTATTCACATTCTGAAGTGATTTATTTTCCTTTCTTTCCTTACTACATTTCACTTGCTCTGGCTCTCAATGACTAGCTCTGCCTCGGCTCAAATACGTTAATTTACAAATATTTTCAAGTGCCCACTACGATTTGGAGAGAACTGGTGGGGGAATACTCAGTCTCCGATCTCAAGGCACACACACTCTAACAAACGCGATAAATAGAGCAACAAAGAATTACCTGGCATAAGATCCAAGCCTTAAGAAAAGTAAAAATCCAGAGCTTTGGAAATTTAACAAAAAAGAGCAAGTGACCACATATGTTTTAAGGAGATCAGGAAATGATTTAAGAAGCAAGAGATTTTGAGAAAGATCTTCAAGAAGAGATCCCGTTTCATGAAGAAGATAGCATTGTAGGCTTTCAGAGAGCACAAGCAAAAGTATAGAGGTTGAATAATTGGAAGCAGAATACCGTGCTGGCCACAGCAGAAAATGAGGTATAAAAGAAAAGCTGGGGGCTGGCCACATCAGAAAAGAGGAGGGATGAGAAACTCGTGAGTTTGTATTTCACTCATTCAGTGACTCATTCATTTAATCAGCAAACACTTCACTGAGTACCAACAAAGCTAAAGGACCTGGGGCAGGCACTGGAGATTGAAAGTCATTTGGTGATAAAGACAGTCATCCTCAGGGACCTCAGAGTCCAAGAGAAGAAACAGATACATGGAGATACAATTATAGCATATGCAAAATACTTCAGGAACACAGTGGAAGGGCATTATACAAACTAACAGAAGGCTTTTTGGAAAACACTAAAACTCACAAATTGAATCCAAGAGTTAACAGATATTAACCAGGAGAATAAGAAAAGGAAAAGCATTAGCAAAGCCAAGTAAGAAAAAATTGGGCATATGCTAAAGTTAAGCGTCTCCAGAATTTTTGCAGAATATAAGGTAAGATGTGGCCAAACAAGAGGCTATAGGAAGAGACAGGAGCCAGACCATGGAGAATCATGTGAGGAGCCCAACTCCTCACATGAAACATATGAGGAGTTAAAAACATATGTGTGAATTTCATCAGGCCTGACTACAGACAATTACAAAGGCTTTACAGCCCAGCATCATGGGTAAGCTGCCCTTCCCCCCAAACCAGACTTGGTGCACAGCCAGTGCACTGCAGTCTCGGGGAGGGAGTTACAGTCAAGCACTTGGACTCCAGTGGCCAGTCACGCTCTTCGCATACTTGCATTCTTGGCCAGTGCACCTTCATCCCTAGGGATTGCTGGGTCATATGGTAACGCTATTCTTAAGGTTTTTCAGGAACCTCCATGCTGTTTTCCACAGTGGCTGTACCAGTTTATGTTTCCACCAGCAGTGAATTGAGGATTCCTTTTTCACCACAATCTCTTCAACATTCGTTCTGTTGATAACAGCCATTCTCACAGATATGAGGTGATATCTCGTAGCTTTGATTTGCATTTCCCTAGTAGCCAGTGAAGGTGAACATCTTTTCATGTATCTATTGGCCATCCATATGTCTTTCTGGGAGTGGTATCTGCTCCAGGTCTTCTGCCCATTTTTAAATTGGATTGTTTGTTTCTTTGGTGTTGAGTTGATGAGTTCTTTATATATTTTTAATATTAACCTCTTGTTGAAAATGTTGTTTGCAATGATCATCTTCTACTTGTTTGGTTGCCTTTTCCTTTTGCTGGCAGTTTCTTTTGCTGGGCAGAAGCTTTTTAATTTGACATAGTCCCGTTCATTTATTTCTGCCTTTACTTCTCTTCCCTTTGGGATCATATGCATAAAATCTTCTCTAAGACCAAAGTTCATGAGTTTAGTACCCATGTTTTCTTCCATGTATTTTATTGTTTCAGATCTTATATTTAGGTCTTTGATCCATTTCGAATAAAATTTTAAGGGGAACAAACTATAGTCTAGTTTCATTCTTTTGCATGTGGCTTTCCAATTTTCCCAGCAGAAGAGTCTTTCTTTTCTCTATTGTGGGCTTTTGGCTCCTTTGTCAAAAATTATATGCCTGCATACATGTGGTTTTATTTCTGGCTCTCAATTCTGTTCCATTGGTCTGTGTGTCTGTTTTTATGCCAATTCCATTGATTGATTGATTGACTGATCCAGAGAGAGACAGACAGAAATCATTTTGTTGTTCCACTTATTTATGCATTCATTGGTTGCTATTGGTATGTGCCCTGACCGGAGATCAAACCCGCAACCTTGGTCTGTTGGGATAATGCTCTAATCAACTGAGCTACCTGTTCTATCATAACTCTGTAGTATAATTTGAAGTCAGGTAGTGTGATACCTTTGGCTTCATTCTTAATTCTCATGATTGCTCTGGATTTTTGGCACCTTTTGTGATTCCATAGTAATTTGATGATTTTTGTTCTACTTCTTTAAAAAATGACATTGAGATTTTAATGGGGGTTGCATTATATCTGTATATTGCTTTGAGTAATATAGACATTTTAAATATGTTGATTCTTCCAATCCATGAACACAAAACAGCTATCCATTTAACTGTGTTTCTTAAATCCTTTGATAATGCTTTATAGTTTTCAGTACACAGGTCCTTAACATCCTTTGATAAGTTTATTCCTAGGTATTTTATTCTTTTGGTTGCAATTGCAAACAGATTTTTTTTCCCATTTCTTTCTGAAGTGTCATTGTTAGTACAAAGAAAAATAAGTAGATTTTTGTACATTGATGTTGTATCCTCCAACTTTACTTGTTTGTTTCTAATGGTTTTTACTGGAGTTTTCAGGGTTTTCTATATATACAGAATCATGTCATCTGCAGAAACTGACACTTTTACTTCCTCATTCCCAATTTGGATGCCATTTATTTCTATCTCTTGCCTGATAACTCTGGCTAGGACTCCCAAAACTAGGTTGATAAGTGCGGTGAGGGTGGGCATCCATGTCTTGTTCCTGATCTTAAAAAGCTTTTAGTTTTCCACCATTGTATGGTATTGGCTGAAGGCTTGTTATAGATGGCCATTATTATGTTGAGGTACTTTTCTTCTACACCCATTTTATTACGTGTTTTAATCTTAAGTGGAAGCTGAATCTTATCAAATGCTCTTCTTCATCTATTGATAAGATCACATGACTTTTATCCTTTGTTTTGTTAATGTATGTATTACATCGACTGATTTGGGTATGCTGAACCATCCTTGTGCCCCTGGAATGAACCCTACTTAATCATGATGTATTATTTGTTAATGAATTGTTATATTCAATTTGCTAGTATTTGGTTTAGGGTTTTTGTATCAGCAATCATCAGAGGTATTGGTCTCCAGTTGTGTGTGTGTGTACATGTGTTATTCTTGCCAGGTTTTGCTATCAGGGTTATGTTGGCGTCATAAAATATGTTAGGAAGTAATGCCTCTACTTCATTTTTTTGGAAGAGTTTGAGAAAGGTAGGTATCAAATCTCCTTTGAATATTTGGTAGAACTCACCAGTGAAGCCATATAGTCCTGAACCTTTATTATTAAAGAGTTGTTCATGGCTCCTTCAATTTCCTCACTGTTGCTTTAGATTTCCCAATTCTTCATGACTCAGTCTAGGGAGGTTAGATATTCCTAGAAACTTGTCCATTTCTTCAATGTTATTGAATTTGGTGGCATGTGGTCTTTCATAGTATTCTAGCATGACCCTTGTGTGTCTGATATCAGTGGTAACCTCTCTCTCACTTCTGACTTAGTTTGTATGAGTTTGTCTTCTCCTTAGTGAGTCTACCCAGGGGTTGTCAATTTTGTTAATCTTTTCAAGGAACTAGCTCTTTGATGTATTGATTTTTTTGTATACCCTTCTCTATTTCATTCAATTCCGCTCTAATCTTTATTATTTCCCTTCTTCTGCTGACTTTGAATTGCTTTTGTTGTTCTTTTTCTAGCTCGATGGAAGTTAGGTTATTTTCTTGGGAATTTTTTTGTTTCTTCAGAGAGGCCTGTATTGACATGAACTCCCCTTGTATTACTGCTTTCACTGCACCCCAAAATTTCGATATGTGGTGCTGCCATTCTCACTTGTCTCTATGCCTTTTGATCACCTTTTATTTCTTCTTTGACCCAGTCCATTTTTAGTAGTATGTTGCTTCATCTCCGCATAGTTGTGGGTTTCTTTACTTCCTTTTTAGAGATGATTTCTAATTTCAAAGCATTGTGGTCAGAGAATATGCTTTGTATGATTTTAATCATCTTGAATTTGTTGAGGCTAGTTGTCAAAGAAAAAGACCTGATGGGACACACAATTTGGGAGTATTCGATATATTGTGTTTCTCGCTGAGATCTTAAGGGAAGTTGAGTGGAACCAAAAAGAGAAAAGGAGCACTCCAAAGATTAAGGCCTGAGTAATCCCAATAATAAGACACTGCAAACAATAGCAACAACAAAAACAGCAAAGGCTTTGAGAAGTGGCCGTCAGTAAGAGGAAAATCAGAAGAATATGGTGCCCCAGAGCCAAATGATAAAGTCTTTCCAAAGGAGGCAGTAATCAGTGATATCAAAGAGTATCGAAAAGTCAAGGAAGATGAAACTTGAGAACTGACTATTCGATTTAGCAACATGGATGTCACTGGTGAACTTGAAACCAACATTTTAAAAAAATGGTGAGACAAAGGCCTGAGTGAAGTGAGTTCAAGGGGGAATAAAAGAGGAGAAAGTCAGCAAGTAGATGTAAATCTTTCAAAGTACTTCAAGCATAGTAAAGAAGCCATTTATATTCTAGACTGGACATAGTACATTATAAACATTTGGGCAGAAAACATCACAAATGCAAAAAGTCCTACCAAATAACATTATATTAATGCTACATTTTACAATACAAGGATATTCCGTTAGACCTAGAGAAATCAGTAGAAAACCCTAGGTATGTATAAGTTTAATTTGAAAAGAAAAAGGTCAAAATCTCACAGGCTGCATAGACATTTAAGAGTTTATTCACATTCAATTCACTAAACTGCCCGAGCCAGGATTTTAGTGCAGTGAGTTGGAGAGCATGTTAACCAGGGCTTATACTTCTAAAACCGATACTTCTAAAACCAATACAGGTATCAATATTCAACTTGGAAGAGGGAGAAAAATATTAAGAGAAAGTAGTTCTTAAGAATTCACTAATCATAACTGAAATAGCTCTAATAAACAACACTACTATCTTTATTAATCTCAGTAACTAAAATATGGACTGTCTCAAAAAAGAGACCCACAAAGAATCAAGTAAGTTTTCATAAAACATCATTAACACCGACTGAGAAGAAAGAATGTAAGTGGAAGAAGAGCAGAATTCTGCACATTTTATAAGGATAACAAAGAGCACCACAAAACCAGAAACCCAATGCCTGTGTCAGAGCCCACAAACACTCCGACTGGGGGACACAGTCGCCATAGAAACCACACGTCCATTTTGTTTCTGAAGTTCTTTGCTATTGCCACTAAACTCTGTCTTTTAATCATATTAGAATGCTATAAAACACAATGTTGGAAGGTTCTCCGTGGAAAGTTTAAATTCTTGCCCTTATACCCATAAAACTAGCTTTTGCAAATTACTGTCATCCAAACTTCACTTTTCATTATTCCACTTCACCCATTCAGTTATGTGTGCTGCACCAGGGACACCGCGTGGAGAGAAAAGGCAAACAAAGCTCCTATCCTCATATCACTTACACCTTTACCTGTCTAAATATGCATCCATCCCCAAAACGATCTTGCCACCAAAAAGTCAGTTCTTAATAAATGACGATAAGGCAAACCAAAAAATATATAAACGAAAGGTAGAAATGTCCCAAAGGGTTTGTACAGTTTCATTCACCTGTTTTCACTAGGGATCAGGAAAATGAAGTTGTTCTGAGTTGTGATTCTTCTCCTTCAACTCCCAGTATTTAAAATGTGACAAAATTTTTCAAAAGATAAAAGGTGACAGCTATAAACTCCCATGATTAAATGGATTTGTACAAAAGAAGTGAAAAGCATCTTCTCGATAGCAGATCAAGCTTTGCGGTCCTGACCTTCTCAGGTAACTGGATGCTGATTATGAAGCTGCTTCTGTTATGTCCTCTCCAGCTCCTCAGTTTTCCACAAAATATGGAGTAACCTTCTAGTCTACTGTAGTATTTTTTATCATAAAAGTATTAAAAATACTCCTTCTTGCAATTATATAGTAAATTCATAGCAAATATGGTATATATATACAGAGCCAGAAGTTCAGATTAAAAAAAGTTAAATATCTACTTAAAATGCACTAAAATCAATAAAGTGATTTGTTTATCTCTACAAATCATGTGTTTATTTGTAGATAAAAACACCAGAAATAATCCACACATTTTCATCTCCTGAAAAAATAAATAAATGCAATTTTTCTGGAAAAAAATGTTTTACATTTTAAGAGCAAAACCATTCTTTGAAAATTTTATATGGTTATTATCAATCCAAGTTGAAGAAGAAGAAAAAAATCACAGAAAAGTAAATGTTGTTTAAATCCCTTATGGTTTCATTTTACACTTCTCATATCAGGGTGAAGTCTTAAAAGTAATTCAAAAGGAAAATGAAAGTATTTTACTCAGAAGATAGAGTCCATATGTTCTTCAATCTGGAAACCCATTGGGAAAAAGATTTGAGTTTCTCAAAACTGAATTTTGACAATTGGAAGCTGATGTGTTTTTTTTTTCTCTCCATGAAGATTTGAATCATTCTCGGGGGAATGAAATAGATCTTTATCAAGTGCAGCAAAGCTTAACACCTGTTTAACTCCAAATTACTTTAAAAAATTTAGTGAGTCTTCAGAATTTCACAATAAGGGTTTATAATAAACATTCTTAATGTAAGATATTTTTATAAGATTAGCCTAGGAGGCCATGCATGTATGTGTATGTATTTGAGTCTGTTTCCACTTCAAATTCTATACTTTTTACTTTCAATGAGTCTACTTCTCATTGCTCTACACATTGAAATGTAGTTTTATTACTTCTATTGTTCAGATGGTAACAGTAGGCTGTAGTTAACCACAAATACATAAGCAATACCGTTAAGGTTGAAGAGTGGGCTAAGGGCATTTTTTTTTTTTACTTTGTATAAATCCTCAGTTCCTAAAACAATGCTATTCAAGTCCACCAAAAAGATAAATTAATTTCTTTATCCTAATCATTGTGGGCTAGATCTAAACTAAGTTGACATCCAAAGTTGAAAAGATTTTTGCCCTAAAAATTAAGGGAGAAAATCAGTTACAGTTTTTTAAGGAGTCTTTATATGAGACAGAAAACTGTACTTGAACAAGAACTAAATAAAAATAAAAATTAAAAAAAATAAAAAATTAAATTAAAAAATTTAAAACCTTAAAAAATAAAATAAAATAAAATAAAGGAATCTTTACTAACATAGCACAAATCTGATCATTGTAGTCTACTACTAACTGACACAATTCCTAATTTAAGTAATTTAACTAAAAAGTTTTCATTGCATATCATCATGTAAAAAGCAATTTGCTAAAATATACTGACATATTTTAAATGTCCACATTTTCATTAGTGTATCAAAAAACTTATCAACTTACATAAAGTAACTAAGATCGTATATGTTTTTTAAAAACACACACTGGTTTTGCTTTGAAAGAACTGAATTTTATTCTGTTGTTGGATAAAAGTGCCAATAGTGACCTCTTAGGTTTTTGGCTCCTTCCTCTCCAACTTCTTGTCTGACTTTGCTGGAAAACACAAGGAAATAAAGGATAAAGAAGGCAAAGGATTTTTAAAGAAAAACAACTCTCACTAAAAGCAACTGAAAAACTAGTGTGTGAAAATGGAAATTACTGCCATCAGTGGTCTTCAAACATCTGCTTTGAAAGATTTCACTTTATAATTTAAATGGTCTTCTTATACCTAATCTCTTCTAGCATTAAAACTAATTTTTACTTTTCCAAATTTCATTCTGAAGAAGTGTGAACTTTCTAATTACTTTTTTTTATTCAACAAGTTTTGCATAATTCAGGTTCTGTCCCCCCCCCCATTTTTAAAAAACGATGTCACTATGTCCTAGCACTGTAACAGCAAGATGGTGTGTGAAAAACAGCACCAGATGGTGAGAAAGAATATCTAGGTTCTAGTTCTGACTTCGTAATTAATTAGCTATTGGATCCTCAGCAAACCCACTCACCCTATTTGGGCCTGAGTCTCCCACAAAAATAAAAGGGCTCAACTGGATAATGAGTAAGTCTCTACAACCTTCAAAAAGCTATTAATTTGACTTTTTAAAACTGTGTCCCTCTTAGGGTATTCCACACATCTATGTGTACATTCAAATTCTTATTACTTCCACTGTCCTTCTGAAATCTCAAAAGAATTTTGTTTATGGGCACAGAAATTCATGGAATTAATTTCTTTACTTCCTCGTTGTCATAGGGATATCTCCCTGGGGGGCGAAGAGGACAGAAAGCAACAAAATGCATATGTATGTGCAGACGGAGGCGGTCTTAGCTCTGACTGACAGAAATGCCACCCTCCTTTGATCGATGTTCACCGATGAGCAGCCCGACATGCAAACCAACATCATCTGGGTGGCTTCTCTCTCTCTGCTTGCCACCCAAGACTGTATGTAGGACATACTGTGAATGAAGAAATAAGGGCAATTTAAAGTTCGGTAAGCATATTGGGAAGGATGTTATTTTTCTTCACCCCATTGAATGCCATGACCTAGAACTATTCTGAAGTTGGGGGGAGACGTAACAAGTTTAAGAAACTCAATACCTGGTTTTACAATGGGTTGGTCATTGTTTTGAATATTTAACTAAAGATATGGGCTAGAGATGGTATATTTAGCACATGAAAATAAGTATGTAACCAATACAAAATTAATTATGAGGAATTTCTAAAAGACAGAAGGATAATAAGATCAAACTAAGGAAACCCTGAAAGACAGAAGAGAAGAGAAGTCTAATAGGTTCGAAGCTGACAGGATCACATTCCAGACGTACATGGAAGAGGAGGAGTCTGAAGGCAACAGATGCAAGCAGTGGGTAGAGACAGCCGTCACCCAATACAATCTTTAGGCGGATTTCACCTCCTGTCCCCCCTTACTCTGTGCAGCAGACAGAACTGCCCACTCTTGGTGCAAGGGGTATGGACTCAAGTTAGAAGAGGGACAGATCCCTAGATAGCCACTGGTACCAGAAAGAGAGGGATCTTGAGCAAACCCTGCCTGGCAGCTTATTCTACCATTGTATTACGAGAAGGTGGCATTTTGCCAGAACTTAGTAAAATTCTGTTTGCACATACTACCTGTTGCCTTGGCAATTTTCCTTCTAGGTATGTAACCTATGGAGATACACATATTCACAAAGATGAATCTACCTGGATTGTCGCCCTTCTATAATAAGAAAATATTAGAAGCAAGCTAAATGTTCAAAAGTAGATAAAGCTCAAATACATTACAGAATTCTCATGCTATGAAATGTATATACCTGTTGAAAGAATAAGGGAGGTGTATGTGAAACAGCATGGAATATAAGTGAAAAGGGTAAGTAGACAAGTAATATATATGATATGACCCTAATTTTATTTTTTTTAAGTTACATTGTGTTCACAACCATAGGAGAAGAAACAAGAAAAGTACATATCAAACTATTCACTGCCTCACCTCTGAGAGAAAAGTAGGACCCAGGGGCAGACGTAGGTAGTGAAGGGGATTTTCACACAATGATTGAATACTTTATGAGAAGGTATTTCTATCTATCCTATGCAATTTTAAAAGAAAGAGAAGTTTGCCAACTAGAGTCTTGACCTGAGAAAGATGTTCCCAACCTAAATAAAAACACTCTATAAAACAGATACTATCAAAATGTTTGAAAGGACACGCACAGCACTTCATGAAACGCAGTGTGTTGTAAGTACCTGGACTGCCCTCTACCACACACACACACAGACACACACCCAAAACTACAGGAATAAAGCACATCATTGTTTTCACTCTGTAAATGCATTCAAGTATTTTTAAAATCTGCACCTCCTTTGAGTTTAAATGTCATTAATTTGCAACTACCTCTTTTGTGGCTGCTGTGGGCTAGTTCTGCACTCTCACTGTGGAGTACAGAAAAGCCAAGGAACATGCACGTCTACGCATGTGCAGGGCTGCTCAAGGAACCTGCATTCAAAATGTTAAGATGCAGTCATCCACATGCCTTCCCCTCTGCGTCACAATGCTGAGTCTCAGTCCCCAACCAAGAAAACCTGAAACAAAAACTACTGTATTACTATCTTGAAAAATATTTTTGTCTTTAACTCACAAAAGGTCACACACTGGGAGGCACTCAGACCTCACAAACAACGGACGTTTTCACTCATTTTCAAGAAAGGTAGTGACGAGAAGCCTTTGAAACAGCAACCGGTAAGAATATCATGCGAGTTCATCATCAGTGGAAACCCTATTGATGTTTCTATTCCAAACATTAATCATTATTTAAACTGAATTACCTATGCATTTGAACTTACTGTGACAATACCAAATAGGATTTAACTAAGTAGGAGAAAAATCTTACAGCTTTTCTCATAGGAACATTGTGCTAAATACTATCAAATTTTGGTAAAGTTCTGTAGGTTTGCTGCATTGGCAATTCTATAGTAAATTTTTGTAAATAACAGTATCCTAACATTTTCCCCATTTAGGCTCAACCAGTTAAACGTTAAATAATTTTGAGAAAGGTACTTTGTGTACCTAAGCCTTGGCTTGTCATCTCGAAAGTAGAGATAACAACTGCATCTGCCTCACAAAGTCTAATAAAAATAAAATGAGATAGTGTAGCTAAGAACAGACACCAAATTGAAATTATTGTCTATCAACATCACTATGCCTCAATGAACAATACTAACTCATTCAAACACAATGATGGCAAATGATTAACTATGTCACGCATCCTACTTGTTTTCTTCAGGTAATTCTTACCTAAATCCTTCATGATGTGAGTGCAAAACTCAACTTTAGCACCTTTTTTGGAAACTTGAAAATACTATTTATTCCAACTATGAAGTCACAAGGTCTTAGGATAGGGTGGAGATGCTATATTTTATATGTAAATAGATTTTAATAACAAAGTGAATTACTATGAAATCCTATTTACTACAAACTCTGAAATCATCATTACCTTCCAGGGTTATGTTTTCAGTATCACACACCCATTAGCATCTCTGCTGTAACAGTGTCCCCAAAGTAGAGACTGTAGTTTTCATGTAAACATTTTTCATCCAAATCAACAATTATTTTTACAGAGAATAATGGCACTAGAGTTTAGCAATTTAATACACATGTGAATAAGTATTAGTAAGCCATTTTTAACAAATGAGTATTTCACTGTCCATAATAGACAGCCAATCATTTCTGTGTAAGCATTTAGAATAAGATTATCAAAAAAGCATAAAACCCCAATCTCAGAGTTAAAAAAAATTCAGCCCTGGCTGGTGTAGCTCGGTGGATTGAGCGTGGGCCTGCAGACCAAAGATCGTGGTTCAATTCCCTGCCAGGGCACATGCCTGCGTTGCAGGCCAGTTCCTGGCAGGGAACTCACGAGAGGCAACCATACATTGCTATTTCTCTCCCTCTCTCTTTCCCTTCCCCTCTAAAAGATAAATAAGTAAAATATTTTTTAAAAATTTTCAAGTTCATATAATTTGAGACCTTCATTTGATTTGAATAAAAATAAAACAAAGTGTTTTCCTTTAAAATATTGTAGCTATAATTTTGCTTTTAAAGATTAATTTTTCTAAAACAATGCATGGCAAAATTTATATTGATAATTTAAAACATATAATCAACTTTGATGTATCAGAATATGATTATAAATGGCAAATGTTGCAACCACAAAGTTTTATGAGAAAAAAAGGTAATATATGTTCATCTCACATTAATCTTAAAAAAAGCACACCTGTCTGAAAAAAATTAAAGCAAACTTTAAAGTTTGATATAAATTGTTTGGGGCTGCTTGGCATTACTGATCCCATTCCAATGAAACAGAAAATGAGAGCCTGACTGTATGCTAAAAACTCATCAATAAGTAAACAAGTAATAAAACTCCAATACAACACTCCAAAATACTTAGAGAAAGGGAATCTGAATAAATGACATTATACCAAGTATCATTTCAAATTCTATAAATGTGAAATCATTATTAATATATACACAAGGCTATGTGTTTTTTTAAATATTTTCTACGGAATATCATTTTATTTTAAATTATTTTCAAACATAACTTTAAAATGAAAGCCAAATTAACAATCTAAAATACTGTAGTAAAAAAAAAAAACTGAATTAAACAGAAGGTATACCTGACCCTCAAAACATACATAAAATATTTACATAATGAGATATTCTTGCAAGAAATTATGGAAGGTCAGAATTCATCTTGATACAAAATGCTATTTTCCAATTCTTTTAATATGTTACAGTTTAGACATTCCATTTCCAAATCATAACAAAACCATTTAATAGACTTAAAAATAATAAATACTACTGGCTGGAATGTCTTTTTGCTCTAATACTTGGGAATAGAGGGGAAATTCCAAAGAATAAAACAACCAGTTAAAACTATGTTTCCTCTTCTACTTCACCCCCCTCCGAAGCCAGCCCTTCAAAGTCCATTATCAGTTGGAATGCAGTACTAAGAATTTTATGACACTATGCTAAATTTTTATTATTTCATTGAGAAAAATAATAAGAAAGGATTAAGATCTATTTGCTTTTTTCATCATTTAAGAATTTTTTTTTGCTTTCAATTCCAGTCTGCCATAAATCAAGAAGTATTCTTTTTAATCCCCACAGTAGACAAAACAATGTGTTTTGTACTTAAGTATGCTCAAGGAAAAGAATTAACATTCTTTATCATTCCCCAACAGAGACAGTTAATACTCGAAGGCCACATTAATAGGATCTTTCTGCCATTGTAGAAAGTTTGATAGCACTCCTATTTCAATGTCTGAATTTTTCTCCTTTTTTTGACAAAGACAAATGATTGCCATCAATCAAGATCCAATCGGGTATACAGAGAGTCATGAGAATGCATCACTCTTTACTGGTTTTTCCTGTTATTTGAACAGGCTTTGCTCCATATTATTTTATAGAATGATCAAAAAAAAAAAAAAACTCCAGCCATAAGATAGATCATTCACACCCACTGTAAAATTAACTTTCATGAATAATGAGAGTTTTAAACCTCAGATAATGTATATGTTATAGCAAGGATATTACTGAGTTCATTTCTGGCTAGAGATTATGTAAATGATACTATATGACCTTTATCATTACAACAGGACATGCAAAACACATATTATTTCATACATCATTTTAAAGCAAGTCAGTTTCTAAAGGAAAAACAGTCATTGATAACGTTCAGGGTGAAGTATTGAAGTTTTGAAAGAGACATGAAGTACCTGTGATCATTTCCGAGTCCTCCTTTCTTTAACCTGTTAGTTGTACTGGACACATCACAGAGCAATAAAAGCTACTCTTTCAAAAATATGTACTTGGTTTTGTCTGTTTCTTGGTTGAGTTACTGTGAATGTGCTTTTTTTGTAAACATAAATCATGCTGAATAATTAACACTAAATATATTAACACATGTCTGTAAGTCACCACCTTCACAATTTTAAGAGTTCAAGAAAATGCCAATGTAATGAGGAAGAAAATGAAGAATTCAGCACTGTTTCTTTAGAACTATATTCTGTCCATTCTAAAACACAGAGAACAAGAACAATAGTGAAAATGGCCCACCAGTGACCAAACAGCTTTTTAAAACGAAGACACACAAAGAAACACACACTGCAGACTCCGCCCCTTTCCTCCATGTTCCCTGGCTCTCCAACATTGGCCAACATCCCTTGCAGCCACACAAGCGAGACGTCTGGGTTTGCATCACCCTTGAATCCTCCTCCTCCTTAACCTTCAAATAAACCAAGCCTCAAACATTTTTCTTCCTAAAAAATCTCAAATCCATGCCCACGACCACAGCCCTACCATATCTCTTGCCTATTGTGATACCTTTCTGTGGTTTCATTACTGGTGATATTTTTCTTTTTCAAATCACAATGAAAAGGAGCTGCCAGAATGATCTATTAAATATAAAATCTGTTCCCATCGACAGCTCACTCCAAACACTTACAGCGCGCCCTTGCCCTCAGAACAGTGATCTCAGAGGTAGGCTACGTGTCCCCAGGGGACACAAGACAATTCATTTGGACACTGGGAGACAAAAGTATGACATCTATTTATATTTACCTCAAGGAAAAAAGAAGAATTAGGCTTTACTGATATTTAATATATACTTCAGCCCTGGCATCTTTATTCAATCTGAGCATCAGTAATTATGTTTTATATGGTATGCAATTTCAGCACATTAAGACATACCACAGATTATTTGTGCCTAGATGAACAGGTTTATAGATTTCACTATCTTAAATAGAATTCTTACATTACTTTATAATAACATGAAAAGGACTACAACATAACTGATTATGATTGAATGGGATGATGGCACTTATTTTCCTTATAAAGAGATAATCATTTCAACTTTGCTAAACTTTTCTGTGGCGATAATATGTTACACAGTAGCTATGTGAAAGTAAATACATCTAATATATCCTTTCAACATAACGGTGCCATTTTAACAATGAAAAATGTAACTACTTTTGAAATGTACCATAGAAACAAGTGTTTACAAATGTTTGCATCATTACGTTTTTGTTGCTAAAAACAACCTGTATCAACTCCGAAAGCTCTCAAATTTGCACCTTTAATTAAAACAACATATAAACTGAGCTTCCTAAGTTACAATTTTAATAGGTTTTATACCGACTTGATAAAAATATTAAAATAGTAATAATCATCTTTTACTAAAACAAAGAGTAAAAACTCTGTAGTTAACTTTTCATATAATTATCTTTAAAATATTTTCCTTGGCATTATTTTTTCTCATAGAAACAGTGACATCTGTCACAATTGTATCAGAGGATTCAGTGGCAGACTATTCCTGCTTTGTGGTTTTAAAAAACACACACAAGTAAATGTAGGGCTTAAAATGCGTCCATCGCTGTCTGAAGATCTGGGGATTAGGCAGTGAACTTTTGGATGAAAATCACTACCTTTGTTGAATTTACATTACAGAGGTAGTAAACACTCAAGAAATATTTACTATACACTAGGTACTGTACCACATACTTTATAAATATTACGTTGTATAATCTCCACAGTAACCTCATGAGTTAGGTATTATTATCATTATTCTCATTTCACAGCCAAAGATTTTAACTGTCCTATAAAAAGATTTTAACTGTCTTGTCCAAGAGCTCACATCTAATAATGGCAAACCCAGAATTTGGCAACATCTGACTTCAGATTCTGTGCCCTTAACTGCTAAACTACATATAGAGTAAGCACTTAGACACATGAATTGGAGCTCAAAGGGATCCCTACTGGGTCTATAAATCTCTGCGTTCACTCGTACACAAGCAGTTAGAGCGGTGAGCACAGAGGAGATCACAGGGGGAGAAAGCACCGGGTGAGAAAGAGAATGGCCTAGTATCAAACGTGGACAGTCAGCGGCTAAGATGATTAGGTACAAAGAACACAGACCTCAGTTTCAGAGGGGGAAAATATGCAATTATAAAATAGTTGTGTAACTATATGATACAAGAAGTATAGGTTGCTGAGACCAAAATTACCTGCAGGAGCTAACATCTAAACTGAGAGTTCGTTGGCGGATGATACTTGCAGGCAAAGCAAACCGGATATTCATGAATCACAGGAGACAGTAAAGAACTTTTTTTTGTTTACTTATTTTAGAACACATGGTATGGTGACTTGGGACACATTTATACTCATTTAATCAGCACTGTAATCCAGGTATGGAATGCTTCCATCCCTGCACAAGCTCCCTCGTACCAATTTGAGATGAATCTCTGCCCTTAGTCCCAATCCCAGATACACAATGTTCTGCTCTGTATTCAATTTTGTAGAAACTTCATATAAATGTAATCACACAACACAGATGCTCCTCAACACTGCCACAAATCACAGCGATCCAGTTTGAACCTGACAACGTTCTGAGTGTCATGCACACGGCCACCCAACTTTCACTGTCATTTGTATTCCCACTGCACGCCCATCACATCAAAACAAGAACAGAAAAGTGGACTCTTAATGTCATACTTCTGAAAGTTTGGTGGAATGTAGATTATGTTTTAGAATTAAGTGACAAAACATTGTGTTTCTCATGCCATGGCCGTGCTAACAGAGCACAATAAGCATCAACACTACTAAAGAACTCAATATAATACTGCCACAGCACAGGAAAGCAACAGTCAGAAAAATTAGAACATTTATAACAAAGTATCTCATTACAAAAGAATTCCTTCACATAAATAAAATATGAAAATGAGGCTATAACCAGAGTAAGTTTCGGAGTGCCTTTGTTAGGCAACCCAGGAAAGCTGTTTATACATGGTGAGTTAATTAAGTAGAGTTAGAGTTGACAGCCACAAAATTAATTCCAGAGAAAAACTTGGTTAAGAGTATTAGCCTTCTGGTGAGAACTGACTGTTGTTAGAGGAGTTGGAAACATTTGGGAGAAACATCAATAGACGATTAAAAAACAAGGTAAATGATTTCATGTAGTTACCTTGGCTCTCAATGAGGCAACAGATACCATCTCTCCTGCTCAGTCGTGTTTATTCAAGCAGTCAATGACAATCTTAAAGAGACCAATGAATGACTCTAATGGCACGCATGGAATAACGACAGGGAAGAATGTTTCCAAAGTTGAGATAAGAGTAATTTAGTACAAGCTGAAGTAGAATCTGCTACGATGTGTTAAAATCAAGGTGAAAAAATATGTGTGGAGCAAAGAAAGGCTATACGTTACACAAATTCACAGAGCTGGTGAAAACGAAAGGTGTGTTGAGTTCACAGTTACTCATTTTACTTTCATTAGTGTGTACTCTGTGAAGAAAACACTTTTGAATCTATCATATGTTACCAAACCAGCACAGTCAATGGGGACTTTCTTCACTTTCATGGACCCAACCATCATTAGGGGCATCAATTTTCATCAGAAATCCAATCTGAATATACAAATTTGTCTCAGCACACAAAAACTGAAAAGCTTAGCAGTGGTAAAAATTTGTCTTTTTTTTTTTTTAGTTCACAGTTGAGACCAAACATTTTGTGAATGAGAAAAAGAGAGAATCATAGGGGAAAGGGGGGAGGGACTCACATGAATAAGTATAAAGGACATATGGACAATAATTAAGGTGGGGGCAGAAATGGGAGGGAGGTGGGGAGCACTGGGGGGGCAGGGCAGGGAATATAAAACAGAAAACTGTACTTGAATAAGAATTTAATAAAAAAATACAACTATGGTCAAGAAAATGTATTTGGGATGGGATGGGAGTAATAGAATACTGTACTTGAAAAATAATTAAATAAATTTAAAATAAATAAATAAATAAAAACAATAGTAGTGAAAAAAGAAAAACCACTTTTGATCATTATTATTAAACACTGAATGGTTTTAGACATTAGTTTTTGCCACAACTTTAATAACACTGCTTATTACATCAATTTAAATTATAAGACAAACAGCCCTTACATGAGAAACTTCAAGGCATTTCAATAACACTGTTTGAATCCCAAGTAATATCAACCTTTTTTACAACTTTCTGTTCTGTTAACATAAGTGAGATCAATCATCACTGCCACACAAATATGCAGCATACATATTTTTCATCTGAAATTCTAGTCCTAAAAGTATTTTTCTGACCTCAATGCAAGTACAGGGAAATTTCATATTTCAAAATCCATTTCATTGTACAATTGAGGAGTTTCCACTTAACTTTCAACTGGGAGTGATTAATCTGCAATGTAATGGCATGTGAGAAGTCAAATACAGAGAAAAATCTAATAGAATTACATAAATATCTTCTAAAGATAAATACTCCCTGGCTGGTGTGGCTCAGTGGACTGAGCACCAGCCTGCAAACCAAAGGGTAGGTGGTTCGATGCCCAGTCAGGGCACGTGCCTGGGTTGCAGGCCAGGCCCCCAGTGTGGGGCACATGACAAACAACCACATACTGACGTTTCTTCCCTGTCTCTTTCCCTTCCCCTCTCTCTACAAATAAATACAATTTAAAAAGCAGACGATAAATGTGCTCAATTAACATATGTCCATGAATTGGTATCAGTCATTGGTAATGATTATCTATATGAAAAAAATACTTTAAATATGAAATACATAAAACATCTCTACAAATCACATTAACTAATTAGAATCTACATTTGATTTTGATAAGCAACACTAATTTTAAACACCAATTAAGTGAGATGTTACTCTACCTACCCACCCCCTAAAATTCATTATTCTTGTTAGAAAACACTATTAAATAAAGTTGTATTCAATGATGATGAAAAATATGAAGAAACTTGTTTCCTTTCTCGTTATATAAGTAACTATATATTCTATACTCGATTTGCCATTTGATTTGAAAGCCTAAAATAGTTACAATCTGACTCTGTACAAAAAAAGTGTGCCAATTAACAGAACCAAGCAATGATTTTGCTCGCGGCCAAGGGAAGAAGACGGTGGGAGATGTTCAGATCCTGGGTATGGTTTGATGGAATCAACAATAAAAATACCTGATATTGTGGGGTGTTAGAAAAAAGAAATGAGAAAATAAAGATAACTTCAGGGTTGACCTGAGCAAATGGAATGATGGATTAATTACTAACAATTATGGCCATTAAGTGAGATGTAAAGACTGTTAAGAAAATAGGTTAGGGAAGGTTCACTTCTAACATGTTAGGTTCCCACCAAACAGACAAGTGGAATAGGCTACTAGGTATGGAACCGTGGAGCACAGAAAGGCATGTGAGCTGGAGATGTACAACTGGCAAACAGACGGCTGTTAAAACCTTGAACCTAAAGGAGATCTCCAGAGATTCTTGGTAAACAGACAAGCATTTAGAAAACTGAGGCATGGAGCTTTACAACATTCAGACTTCAGGGAATTAGGGATGGTCCGGCAAAGTCAACTGTTTGTGGGAAATTGTGCTCTCTGGAAGCCAAATGAAGAAACTGTCAGGAGGCGAAAATGACCAACCATGCCATATGTCAATTCACAAAAACATAAAACTACATATTCATCCAAGGCGTAGACGAAAATAAAAAACCTGGAATGAAGAACAGAGTCACACAGCATGAGAAACATTTTTCCTTTAACTCACTAATCAGCGGACTTGAGGGATTTCAGCAGTGGCAGCCCAGCGCATGTTTTTCTATCAAGGGCAGAAGGGCAGTTCGAGAAACCTTGGCAAATGCCTTACAGAGTAGTCAATATGCACGTACCAACGATGGTTCCAAATATTTATGTTCTTTGACTTGGTAGTTCTATTTCTGATACTTGATCCTGAAAAAGCAATCTAAAAGAGGACTGTCTTATGAGCAGAGACAAAAGCCCCTCCCTGGTTACCCATAACACTTTACCCCTCAAATTTCCTTCAAGATGTAATGTTGAATCATATCCCTGGCATCACTCTCTCAACCTAATTAAGAAAGTCAATTAGTCAGTGCTTTCAAAGACACTTTTATTTCAATATACCTGTTATTGTAATCTATCATACTGTTTTATACTTCACATGTCTTTCTCTTACATTGGAAAATATCTTTTTTTCTTTTTCAATTAGTTTATATTCAATACTACTCTGTATTAGTTTCAGGTGTACAGCACAGTGATTATAAAATCACACACTTTACAGAGTGATCCCCCACTGCTTCAAGTACCCATCTGCCCCCAAACACAGCTATAGTAACATTACTGACCATACTCCCTGTGCTGTAATCTACATCACTGTGATTATTCTGTCACTACCGATCCTCCTTATACTGCCTAATCCCTTGGCAAATATCCTTCTTGAGGGCAGGGTCCCATGACTAAGTTTAATAAATGTTTACTGACATCAATTGCCAAATGACTAACAGAAAGAGTGCAGGTAATACCCTGAATTCAGAGGGTGGAATAGACGACACAGGGAAAGAGCTTGTTAGACTTGAACCTGGGAGAGTCTTTAAGCAATAAAAGGTACAAGACCTAGAGAAGGACAGGGGACCAAGGGAGTAAAATATGCAAGAGTGTGTAGTTTTAAACCTATTACTTGCAAATTATATAGCATGAATTACAGATGTCTAAAGAAGAGAACTGAATTTGATGTGAAAAATTTAACACCCCCCTCCACTTTTGTTCCATGCCAACCAACCTCAGTTACACAGGAATAGTTTCTAAGGAAAACAAAACAAGCAAGGTGGGGTGGGGAGGGGGGAGTCAAAGTTACTGATGTTAGAATACAAGAATAAAACATGGTATCTGGTCTAAGGGTATCTGCCTTCTTGTTAGGAGACAAGTCACTGTAATTCAGTGTCTCAGAATAAAAAGGGTTTTTTTTTTCCTGGAATGTAGGTAAATGTAGAGGAATGAGATAAAAGAGATACCAGAGTAGCAGCAGAATATACGGACTAGGAGAAAGAAGTGGGCAAAGGAGAGAACTGAGGAGGAAGCACCACGAAGCAGGTGAGAAGCCAGGGAAGAGTCTGTTGAAGAAGTCAACAGAAAGAAAGGAACGATCCACCTCAGACGTCACAAACAAACAGAACAACTATGCTGCAGTGCTTCTGTCACTGAAGAGGTCACAGGACTTCTGCCAAACACTCGATTATGGATTGCAAAATGAATAGGATGAGCAAGTCCAAAGTTCAACACTCTTTGAGAAACTTGAAGCATGTGAAGGAGAAAAGAGAGCACCCAGGAGACTTTCTCAGAGGGATTCTACTGGTGTATGGTGAAGGCAGCACTTCCTTGTCCTGCAAACTGTCTTCAAGATGCGCAGCCCCCTGATCTAACAAATGCCACTCTGACAACCAGAAACAGCCCCCACAATTCTAAAGGGCCCCTGGAAGGACATGAAGGGCCGCATCTCTGACTGAGAGCACTGAAATGCTGACTCACGCTACATGCAGCTCTTTTCCATGAGACCATTTCTAAAGGTTAGGAAGAAAGAGGTAACTTGTTAGCATTTTGGAAGATGTCCGAAATATACTTAAGAGAAACAGCAGGTGTGGGGGGAGAAGAAATTAGTACCAGAGGGCCTGTTTTTTTCAGGTGAGTTTACCTGCTAACAGAACCTATCACACCACTGTTTCAACAAAGGCTTTCTGCTTCCTTCACATCAATTTCATGATAGAGATCTTTTCTCATCACTTTTCTCATTCACTAACAACTCACTCATTCCCAAAGGTCTGTAATTTGGGAATTACAGACCTCCACAATCTCCATGTTACCAAACAGTTCTAAGATAACTAACTAGCGGTTTCCAAATCTAAGGCCCTTCACTCAATTTAGTTTTGATCACCTGCTTGCACTGAACATGATCCTTCCTCAAACCACCAATTCGTCTAACACTGTTAGAAGCCCTTACTCACCGTGGAAATACTAAAATACCTCATCTCTGCCTTCTGTTCAGTCCCTTCCAGGACTTTATCCATTACCAAAGGCAGAAAAGTCACCTTAGGGAAACAGTTCTTACGTCATGTCCTGGCTCAAAAACCTTGAGATACCTGACAGAGTAAGATATCTGTCACCAAACTTCTTGTCACCAATATTTAAGATCTCAGCCTACCTCTCTAGTCGGAGTTGCCGCCCATCTGCTTGGCGCATCCCTCAGGCTAAACAAACAAACGGAGCTGCCCAGTGTTTTGTGTCCCACCAGCTCCCGTGCCAGCGCCTCGCTGGCCTTCCTGTGGCGTGATCATTCCATGCAGTTTGTGATCATTCCATGTAACGACTACATGTGTGATCACTCCACGCAGAACTCCGACTCCTGCAGGGGGCCTTCCCTCAACTCCCAGCTGTAAGCACTGCCCTGCCCTTCCTGAACTTCAAAAGCACCTTATTTGGACCTTTTTAATATCACTTTGAAATCTGAACCACACATTTTCAAAACAAATAAATTTCATTAACAGCTACTCTTTACTAAGCATTAATACTAGACACCTACATAAATTATGCTGTATACTGAACAGCTCTACCAGTTACCTTAATCTAAGACACGTAAAAACAGAGGCTCAGAAATTAAGAAAACTGCATAGATTAATAATAAATATTTTTTAAATGTTTTATTGTTGTTCAATTGCAGTTGTCCCCATTCTTTCCCCATTACTGCCCCCTGCTCTGCCTACCTCCCCCACATCCAACCTCTCCCACTTGTCCTTAAATGTTTTTAACTCAATAAATGATTGTTTGAAGATGAAGTATCACTCTAGCTGCTTACAAATCTATAAATGTGTCACTTTAAGGTAACCAGTGGTGGAGCTCCAAGCATAAAGAGCACATAACAGGTTAGAGGTTGTGTTCAAATCTAGTAACAACAAAAGTCACTATGGACGCTTTCTATGTGCCAGGCACTGTGCAGAGCACTTCCCCTATGCTCAGCTCTTTATATGCACAATAGTCCTTTACAAGATATTCTTATTTTACTGACTATGGCTCAGTGAGGTTCTATCACTGGGCCGAAGTCCCCAAGCCAAAATACAAAGAAATCTGAACCTTCTGACTTCAAAGCCATTGCCTAAGAGAAGTTACTGAGATGGCCCAACAGCCTAAGTCTGGAGAAAAAATATATATATATATATATATATAAAATTTTGGGCACATGCTTCCCTTTTGTGTTCTATTAAGAAATGAACATCTACTAAATGCGATGTACCATATAACAACTGTTAAAATATTCTTATTTCCTAACATCCCCAAGAAGATTTGGGGGGTGATGCCCTAAAAAAACCCATTAGAAATTGCTGGTGATACTTGTTTCCAGAAAACAATGAAAGAAGTGTATTTTACACAGAAAAAAATACCCAATGCAATAAAGAGTTCATACTAGAAACTCAACAGCATTATAAATATCTTATTTTAAAATACAGCTATCGAGTCAGAAAAGGCTATAATAAAATACATACATTATACGAACTCATGCTAGAACTGTTCTATAAAAGCTTCTGGTCAGGTAGTAACCTATTAATATCTGAATTGAAGCTTACATTAAAATGACAAAAATTAGCCCTGGCTGGTGTGGCTCAGTGGTTGAGCGCCAGTCAGTGAACCAAATGGTCACTGGTTCGATTCCCCGTCACAGCTAATGACTGGGTTGCAGGCCAGGTTCCCAGTAGAGGGCGCACAAGAGGCAACCACACATTGATGTTTCTCTCCCTCTTTCTCTCACTTCTCCTCTAAAAAAATAAATCTTGAAAAAAAATAAAAAAAATAAAATTTATATCAGCAAAACTAAAATTAACACGAGTGTGTCCCTTACCATGATGTTCTACTTCATTACAGTAAAAGACCAAGAAAAATGCTGTATCTCCCCTTACAATAAATAAAACTAATAAATGTTATAATCTTTCCAAGACTCATTAGAACTCTGGGAGAGGGCTAAAAATGAAAAAAAAAAAAACCATGTCTATTATCATTGTGACTAAATAGAATTAACTAATCCTCATGAGATAAAGTTACGAATTAAATGAGGCTCAGAACACTACGAAAATTTGTGAGGAGAGAATGCAAATAGCTCCCTAATTATCTACAGCCTATTAGCAAGCAATCCTTATTACTTGCAATTAAAATCCTCTTAAATTTTATGGCAAAAGTTTATTGAAATGCTGAAAATTATATGCTAATTATTATACTATGAAGCATATATTTAGTATGTATTTTACTATGGGATCAATAAATAATAAACTATCAATATCTCAGTGATACAGTGACTAATTGTATCACCAAATGGAAAATACCATGTGTTGCGAAGCCAGCCAAGGCTCCTGTTATAAGCTCAGGGTTACAGGACTAGAATATACAATTAACTGGGGGTAACACAGGGATGGGGCATGGCAGTTCTACTAAACACTGAATCCTCAAGAACATCGTGTGTGGTGTAGGCATGAAGATGTTTTGGAGGGAAACGAAACTGTGTATTTGGTGATTAACTGATACTATTCACTTTCAGGCTCTGGGTCGTCCCGTGTCACCAAAAAGCTCATTCACTGATTGGTTTCTGTAGCAGTTCTCATACTATGGACTTTAAAAACAATTTATGTAATTACTGATTTTATATCCAATATTTTCATGGTTGCCTAGACCACCACACTTATCTTCCTTCTAACTGTATCACAGTACCCAGGACCAATCAAGAAGCTGATAACTATTTATAGTGGTGGTGATCATACTGCGGCCATGATTTTGATACACACACACACACACACACACAAATGTCAAGTCCTTATGTTGTATAGTTCAAACTAATATAATGTTATGTCCACTGCAACTCATTTTTTAAAAAAGAAGTCAATAAATATTTGTGAAAGAAATAAGTGAATGAATAGCTGAACGAAATGGGTGTTACTCCAGACTGGCACTTCCTGGGTCATAGTCGTCAGCAGGCAAATGGAACAGCAAGCCCACCTTGACAATGACACAGCAGGCAGTGGCTCCCAGGGATGGCTCTTCCCTTCTATCTGAGGGCCCCCCAGCCCCATTAGCAATTCACTCCCATGTAAGTTAAGGGGAAATACTTTAATATATTAAGTATCCAATCAACACTCAATTTCCCTAATTGTTTCTTGTTTTATTTGTTTAATCAGGATCCCCAAAATATCCATATACAGTACCTGTTAAGATACGTCTTAATTCTCTTTTTATTTTTATTTTGGTATCTATTTATTAAACAAACTAGGTTGTTTGTCTATAGATTTTTTTCTATTCACGATTTGCTGACTATACCCTGGCACCATCATTTAATATGGCATCATTCACCTTAAGTTTCCTACAAACTGATAGATCTATAGCAGCAATGTCCAATAGGGATATAATGCAGGCCTCACAGTTAATTTAGAATTTCCTAGTAGCCACATTAAAAAAAAAAAGGAAATAATCCTAGCAGTGGAATTCCTGGGTCAAAAGACAGATCCATTTTTAGTTTTCTTAGAAAATTCCATACTGTTATCCACAGTGGTTGTACCAATCTAAGAACCCTGAAACACCAATCCAAAAGAACCTATGCACCCCAATATTCATAGCAGCACAACTTACAATAGCAAAGTGTTGGAAGCAACATAGGTGCCCATCAGTAAATGAACGGATAAAAAAACTATGGTACATTTAAACAATGTAATTCTAGGCAGCAGAAAGAAAGAAGGAGCTCCTACCCTTGCAATGGCATGGATGGAACTGGAAAGCATTATGCTGAGTGAAATAAGCCAGGAGGTGAATGACAAATACCATATGATCTCACCTTTAATAGGAACCTAAACAACAAAACAAGCAAGCAAGCAAAATACAACCAAAGATACTGAAATAGAGAACAGGCTGACAGGGACCAGAGGGGAGAGGGGAGGGAATTTCAGGGGGAAAGGGGAAGGGTTTACAGGAACAAGTATAAAGAACACATGGACAAAACTAAGGGGGGGTGGAAATGGGAGGGAGGTGGAGAGCACTGGGAGGGTGGGCTAGGATGCGAGTAAAAGACAGAAAACTATACTTGAACAACAATTTAAATAAATAAAACAAACAAACAGGTGAAATTAATTTTAATAATATGTTTTATGCAGGCCAATATAACTAAAATAGTACCATTTCGCTCTGGCTGCTGTGGCTCAGTTGGTTGGAGTATTATCCCATAAACCAAAAGGCTGCAGGTCCGATTCCTGTTTGGGGCACATGCCTAGGTTGTGGGTTCAGTCCCCAGTTCGGGTGCATACAGGAGGCAACCAACTTGTGATTGTCTCTCACATCGATGTTTCTCTCCCTTAGCCTCCTCTCCCTTCTCCTCTTTCTAAAATCAATAAGCAGGTCCTCAGGTGAGGATAAAAAATAAAAATAAAAATAAAATAGTACTATTTCAACCTATAATCAATATAAAATATTACATATTTTACATTCTTTTCCTCATTCTTTCCTTATTTGAATTTCATTCCAAATTCACTATGTACTTTATACTTGGCACCTCTCAACTGAGACTAATCACACTTGAAATGCTCAAAAGCCACAGAGGACTCATGGACTTGATCAACAATGTGGTGATTGCTGACGGGGGGAAGGTGTAAGGAATTAAATGATGATGGAAAATAATAGAATAAATATTAGTTTTTTAAACCCACATACGCTTTAGTGGCTACTATACTACACTGCACACATACCAAGTCTGGAAATGAAGGTTGGACGCAATGTCTGCTTGTCTCTCTTCTTGTGATGTGAATACTGTTTGTGAACTCTGGCATCCATTCATTAGAGATTTCCACACAACTGTTTACATGGTGGTTTTTTGTGCGGGTTTTTTAAAAGATTTTTATTTATTTATCCTTAGAGGGGAAGGGAAGGAGAGGAGGAGAGAAACATCAATGTATGGTTGCCTCTCATGTGATCCTTTGTTCACAGGCCCGCGCTCCAACCACTGAGCGACACCAGCCAGGGCTGCATGGTGGTTTTAATGGCCCTCGATGACCATGCCCAGATCTCATTTTTGCTGCTGTGTTACTGCTTCTTATCTACTATCTGCAATTCCTCAGTTAAAAATGACTCTCTCTCATCAGCACAGTCACTATGAGGTATGGGTTATATAGGGGAATGGGATGAATGTGTGACTTCCTTCCTATAATAATCAATTTTCAGAATTATAGTCTGGTCCCCTAAAATCCTCTGATGGCCCCCTATGACAATTTTATGACTACCATCACGAATTCATGGATTTAAACACAGTTTGCTATACTTCCATCTAGTAGTTATTTTTCTTTTAAGTTTTCAGTTTGTCCAATCCTTGGTCAGTGGAGGCCTCTTCATTTTAGCTCCTGAAACCTTTTATTTATTTGACACCAGCAACCCGATAGCTCCCTGGCCTTCTGGTATGATATGTTGGTCTATACTGATCTTGCCAGTACTGAAATCAGGCACTTCTCTCAGGAGCCTTGATTCTTTTATTGGGAAATTGTATTTAAGCCAAATGAATGATACTATCAATGTTACTAGGAGCTGAGAGAATTCAAATACCATGACCCAGCTGAATAATCCCTACTCATAGTTGGCTTTAAATAAAATACAGGACTCAGATAAGTACAGAAGAGAGATACACAGGTGGATGGATTAATGTAAGCAAACAGACAAAAACAGGAAAGGATGGCCAGCAAACCATGAAAAGCAAGACTTCATTTATGAAGGATATAAGTTTTGTTATCCTGGCAACCCACATTTTAAGCTTAATATTCTGTACTTTAAAAAACAATTTTTTCTTTATACCTAATAATTATACTAAAATGCATTTAGGTCATACAAGTAAATATAATATTTTAGTGGTAACTTCTATGGGTTATAATTTTACTATTTTATATATATATATATATATATACACACACACACACACACACATACACACACATGACTTTTCTGATGTAGAAATATTTAACATTGTATTTATATATAAAGCTAAAGAACAGTTTTAATCTGAAGATTAATACTTCAAATTATAAAACAAATTAAGTCCCCATGGAATGTGGCTTAAAATTTAAAAAAATATGTTCATAGTATGCTTACTCAGAACACTGAAATTAGTATTTTAAAAGATGACTCAGCTTTTGGGGGGTACAATAGAGGAAAACAAAGAAAGTGCTTCTATGTTTTATTTTGACAAAATGCTGAATATTTTAACTTATTAATGATGGTAATTATTAACACATGTGCCAAACACTATTGAAGTGCTTTACATATGTTTGTCACAGAATTAATAATACAGGATGTAAGTTTGCTTTTTAAAAGTTATTATCTTAATAATTTTATGATGCTTAGTTCTTACCTCTAATGTTTTATGTGCCATTATTTCGCTTTTACTGCAAAAGAAAGATCTGGCTCCCAAAGATAAAGGAGATTTTTGGTAAACGGCGAAGGTAAAGAAATAAATGACCCACTTGGCCAGTGTGTAATTACACTGCCTGGGACTGTAACAATCTATCACGTGAAGGAGGGTGACACCCACGAAGGGGCGAGTCAGAGGAGATAGTCTTTGACTAACTACAGGACCCGACGATCGATACCCCACAGATAGTGCGCTCTCAGAAACAATTGGATTCTAAAAAAGTTTGAAAATAGATTCCCCCTTCTCTGATACTGATCAGAGACCTATAGCTTGACCTTATTCTGGAAGAGCAATGCTTTCTTAAAAAGGTATATGAAGCACATAAATCCTTTTATCTCTAGATTGCTTTTTCAAATGTGTATTTAACACATTCCTATTTTAATGACAGTTCTACAAGCAAAAAGACCTACTTAAGTTCCTATTTCATTATTGTATAACCATGCTTTCTCAATTAGCTGTTACCAAGTTACCATCATATTTAATACATGTCAGGTAACTATCCCAAAGACTGAAAACTTTAATACATCAGAAAATAAAAATTTCCATATAAGGTCTGCAGTATACACATTCAATTTGATATTTAATAAATAACAAGTTATCTGAGTATGTAAAAAGGAAGTAGATAGAACCTTTAAAACTAAAAGAAAATTTTAGTTTTAAAATTAAAAAAATTTAAAAGAAAATTTTAAGTCCATAAAATATACTGTATCATACCAAATTTAAATCCTCAAACTATATCTGAGTAACTCCTCTTACCCTAAAAAGTTATTCAGTTCACTAAGCTACATCAAAAACTATAGTTCCCTTTAATTTTCAAATTATATCATACAAAATTTCTGGGGTTTTTGAATACTGCTTTCACCTGTAAGTAAAAAGGTATGTATCTTCAAAGTCTGAAAAAGATAATTAAGCAAACTCTATTCTAAATCTAGTAATATTTTTTCTTCACAGAAGCTTATACTATAAAAATACAATGCAATCCATGAAAAGACATCAACTATTATAATGTAGAAAGTTATTAAATTAAACTGTACAGGAAGCTTAGACCTCATGTGGACACTGTAACATCACTCCTGCAGAGGATGAAAGAGGCCCCCATCTGACTAGCACTAAATGCCATCTTGCAAAAATGCCAGTATGTGAAGGGATGCTCTGTGAAAACTGCGCATCACAGTCAGATCACAGCAATCAGATCCCTCCCAAAGTATAAATTTGTTAGGATAAAAGAATCACCTAGAGAGATTTTTTAAAATCCTAATAAATAGCCAAGTCTCAAACCAAGCAAATCTCTGTGAGTGCAATCCAGGCAACAGGATTTTCTTAGTTTCCCCAACTCCGACATGCAGGGCAAGCTGAGAGCCAGTGCTGCGTGGGACGTGTGCAAAGGTGGAAAAGGTTTGAAAGCAGTACGCAAAAAGAAGGGATGCATGCTACAGAAATGGGAATACTGTTTGGTAACAGGGGTGATTGTTTCCCTTTCACTCCAAAATCTCCAGAGCATGAAGAGTTGAACTAATAGAAAGCCTCCACAAATTTTGCAAACTAAAAAGTTAATTCGATTAACAAATTCTGTGAAAAGTGCAAATACAACTTGAGTAATTAAATTTATTGAATTGCTAATATTTGTACCTTCATGTACTCTATTTAACAAAATGTAATCTAAATAACACTCAGTTAATAAAAACTGCGATTGGAAGAAGTTAGTCATTTTAGAAAAGAAGTGAACCTAGGAGAGAGATTTTGAATTTCTAGCTAGAACTCTGCAGGCACAGTGTACGTAGGAAGGCAACGGAGCCCGGATAGGACCAGGGTCCAATTAGGTGGCAAAAGCATATCAAACTGATGACAAAGTATACCAGTGAGTACTGTATCTACATTGTTGGCTACAAAAACTTGTTCGGATGGGGAAAATGATGCAAAAGACCAGAAGTATTTTGAGTATAATAAAGTGCATCCTGAATAGAGAGCAGACTCCTGTGTTTCCCAGAAACAACTTAGGGCAGTTCCATCAAACCCTCTCCTGCTGGAAAAAGAAGAGAAAGGAAAATGTAAGAGTATTCTTACATTCTCACGTCAACCTTCTTTCCTTCCTTCAGAATCAAATACTGAAGACCTAATATATGCCAAGTACTAGGGGACTGAGAATACTAAAATGAGTAAGTTCATGGTCTTCCATTCTCCGTGTGCCTTTCAGTATAGTGGGGAAAAATGTATACTGCGTGTAAGTGCTATTCGGAGGGGGTTATGAAGAGGAAGCAACCACTGCTGACCCAAGAAGTGGGCAATCAGAAGTTCTTTTCTTCATCCCATCCTTGAAATGTACATTCTGCTCACTATTCACACACACGGACCACTGCAAGAACACAACCTTGAGAGTGTTCTGTGTTATTGAGACCATCTGGACTGTATACCCCTTAAGGCTTCTATATAAACTCTTAAGATTCTAGAAGGACAGTGCACAGAAATCTACTAGTTTACCAGTCACCTAAGACAAGCCTCATATGTAAGTTCCCCACTTATTAAAATTGTCACCTACCAATCTAGAATGGTCTGCCTCTTTCTTCAGTCTCTCCTCGCCCTCCGTGGATGGGGGCTAGATTTAAATGTCACCCAGGGAACTCCCAAGGCTGCAAACCAGCAAGTGTTTTGGTACATGTATTTATCAAACACTATGGTAACACATGCGAGCAAGGAAATAAGGACAGGGAATGCTTCTGAGAAAGAGAAAGCACGGTGCAGTACAGAGGAGTTCCACAGCTACTTGCAGACTTCTATAACCAAGAGTTTGTCAACGGATCTAAGGTACAATCATAACCAATTACTATGATGGGCTATAGAGATAGCAGAGACAATGAAAAGCTGTTGTGATCTGAGAATAAACCCTGAAGTTTTCTCTGTCCAACAAAAGCCTAATTATGGCTTGACATCTTATTTAAAATGGACTATGGTACATGGAAGTGCATTACTTACACAGCCTAAAACATAATGGTCTGTCACTAACTTTTCACTTGTGGGGTTTTTTTTTTCCATTTCAACACCATCTAATCATGAGCAATCCAGGTTTTACACTGCCAGTCCACAGGATTTGCTCTGTCAAATAACATCTAATCCAAAAGACTCCTTCTTAACACTTATTTCTTCAACATTTTCTGTAACATTTCACATGCAAGACAGGAATTGACAGTGTCATTTAAGAATTGAGAAAACTGAGATACAAAAACCCCTTTTAATCAAAAGAGCTGATTTTCAAATATTTAAAGCCAAAATCCATAATCATTCTTCTATGCCAAAATTACTTCATGAGATAATTTTCTTGTAATCATAAGTACGTTGCGACTTTAAGAAGCCTAACAACATCTGGTTCTTTTTCTTTTTAAACACAATTAAAACATTACATAAGGGGTTTTGAGGTATAATCCATATTCAATTTTTAAGTTGCGATAAATGCATAATGGTGTTGTGCTGGGACTGTGAAATCCCCTGCACATTCACTGATCCACCAGGAGGACTACAACATCAGCACATTGTCGTTTTCATGGCTATGATGTCTCACAGCAAAAGGACACAAGGCACAATCAGCCGAGGGGAAAAAGGCACGTGGAGCGAAGTCTGGGGAAACCAGGCTCCAGTTCCTAACAGTCCTATCCCTGTGGAATCACACAGGATGTGTTTAACTTCTCCAGCTATGAGCTGTGAGAACACGTGTAAAATGTGTGTTTAGGGAAGCTCACGAGAGACCCAGCTCCTGAAGTTTTCACTCCGGGGTGGTCACTAAGGCATCTTTCACCTAGAATATGCCAGAATCCCAAACTCCCAGAAAAAAACAAACTGGCAATAGTTTAGTACAAACTATATTGTTCGTATAGCCAAGACACAGTGAGCCACTCCTACTATTTATAGAAAATTTTATAATTTGCATTAGGAACTATTTACAACTCACATTTCCATATGCCATTCAAGGGTCAACCTTGGAACGTGCTCCAAGGATAGGCACCCACATGAACTCCTTTCTCCATACTTGTACAACTGCCAGTACAACTGAGAACGGGTCCAACACACACACTACACATGCACAAAACGTTCTTTATCCCTTTGTAGTCAATGTCTACAAATCACAATTTTATTCCTATCATTTGACCACTCCAAAATGCCATAGAAATGGAAGCATATAATGCATAGCCTTTGAGCCTGGCTTTTTTCACTGTAATGCACTTAAGGTTTATCTATGTTGTTGCACGTATCAGTAACTTTTTTAATTGCTGAGTAATGGACTACTGTATAGACACACTGTAGATATTGATATATGCTACAAACATTCAGAACAGTTGTTTTTTTTTTCATGTCTATGAACTACATTTCCATTTCACTTTAGTACAGATCTAAAAGTAGGTTTTTATATATATATTTAATTTTAATTGTTGTTCAAGTATAGTTTTCTGCCTTTTACCCCATCCCAGCCCGCCCCCCCCTCAAGCCCTCCCCACCCCTCTCCTGTTTCCGCCCCCTACTTGTTATTGTCCATGTGTCTGAACCCTCTGCGAGGGCTCCTGCAAACCTTTCCCCTTTTCCCCTGAAATTCCCTCCCCTCTCCCCTCTGGTCACTATCAGCCTGTTCTCAATTTCAGTGTCTTTGTTTATATTTTGCTTGTTCATTTTGTTGATTAGGTTCCTGTTGAAGGTGAGATCATATGTAAGAGTAGATTTGGGGGGTTACATAGCATCTTTGGAAGAAGCTACCAAACAGTAAAACTGGGCACACCATCTACATTGCCACCAGCAATGTGCACGGTTCCAGAAGACTCTGAAACAGAGGCGCGCAGTGCAGACCTTCATGCAGGCCCTATAGGAGAAACCTAACCAGCTAGGTGAGTGACCGCATAACAAAAGGCATATACCAAAGTGCTCCTTCCCCATCTGGCGAAACTCATTCACCTTTCAAACTCCAGCTGTAAATGCCATGTTTCCCTTGGAAACTTAGAATTATCCTTTAGTGTTACAACATTTTGTTCATAATACTAGAGTTTGAAAAGTATTATATGTTATGGTTATTGATATATATCTGTTTTACTATGTGTTTTTGAATTCCTTAATATTATGATTTATTCAACTCCAAATTTACATCTGACCAGACACTGCCATGTACCCAGAAGTCAATTATTTTTGCTAAAAATAAAGAAAATAAGGGGAGACCATGCACACTGGCTAAGGTAAAATAAACACTATCTGCTCCACAAAATAAAACAACCAAAAGCACCAGACAAGATAAATGGAACAATGGTTTTCAAGACCTGTACATCAGAGAACAAAAAAAAAACAGAGATCCTAAAAGACAGGAAACACACAGTGAGCCCTACGATCTCCCCAGGTCACTGTCTTGAGAGTTTCTGGCCCACAGCATAGGAAGGGGAAACCTAAGCAAAGCCCAGCAGACTCCTTGAGGTGAAGAGACAGACTTAGGTGTCTGGGAGAAGGTGGCTGGAGTTCATGGGACAGAGTACTGAAGAGCAGAAAGCTGAATAGAGAAAAAACATTAGATACGTGAAGAAGGCTGCCTTCAAGTACTCATTTCATGAAGCTAGCATTATTCTGATACCAAAAAGTGCCAATGACATTACAAGAAAACTGCAGACCAACAGACATAGATGCAAAAATTCTAAATACAGTTATACCAAAACAATTCAATGATATATCAAAAGAATACTACATCATGACCAGAAAACCCACTAGAACTAATACCTGAGTTAAGCAAGGTGGCAGGATACAAAACTAAACTGTATTTCCATACACTAGCAATAAACAACCACAAATTGAAGAATAACATTTTCAATAGCGATAAAAATACAAATGCATACAAACAAATCCAAAATTATGTGTAAGATATGTGCACTGACAGCTACAAAACATTGCTGAAACTAAGGAACACAGAGTAAATGTAGAGATGTTCCTTTTTCCTGGGTTGGTAGAATCAATTTTGCCCAAATTCATCAACAAAATTCAATCAAAATCCCAGCAGACTTTTAAATGGAACCTGACAAAAGGACTCTGAAATACATTGAAAATTCCAAAGACCTAAGCCTATCCAAAACAACTCTGAAAAAGAATAAAGTTAGAAGACTACACAACCTGACTTCGAGACTCATAGAGGTACAGTCACCAAGACCATATGATCCCGGCAGAAGATCCTGGCAGAAGGACAGACAGAGATCAAGACAACCAAAAGCCAGGGATAAACCCTCACAGGGAAATGTAAATTAAAACCACAACAAAATACCACTACACTTCTACTAGGCTGCCTAAAATTTTAAAAGTTGAACAACTCAAAATGGGTAAACAAACTGTGATATGTCCATATAATAGAATACTACCCAGGAATAACAGCATAAGCAAATCTCAAAATAATTATGCTGACTTAAAAAACAGCAAAAATTAAAAAATTAAAAAGAGGAGTACAAACTGGATAAATCCATTTACATGCAATGATAGAAAACTTGACCTAATCTCTAATGATATATCTATCGGGAGCTGCCTGGGGGTGGGGGGTGGAGAAGGGGATCACCACAGGGCAGGAGGGAAACTCTTGGTTATAATGACGGTTTCAAAGATATAGGGGTATATACTTAATACCATACTGTAAACCTCACAGATGTCAATGTAAAACTAAGAAAAGTACATTTCCCATCTCCTAATAATGGGTTTTATAACAAACAACCCAATAAAAAATGGGCAGCGGACCTGAACAGACACTTTTTCACAGAAGACACAAATGGCTAACAGATAGATAGAAGGAAGCTCAATTTCACTAGCTGTCATGGAAATGCAAATCAAAACTACAATGACATACCACCTAACACCTATCAGAATGGCTGTATCAAAGAGACGAATAGTAAGTTTTGGACAGGTTGTGCAGGAACGTAAACTGGTACAGCCACTATGGATAAGAAGTCTTCTCAAAAAATTAAGAATAGGGTTACCATATGACCCAGCAACCCCTCTTCTGGGTATCTGCCTGAAAAATGTGAAAACATTTATTTGCAAAGATAGATACACCCCTATGTTCATTGTAGCACTATTCATAGTGGCCAAGACACAGAAACAAGTGAAGTGTCCTTCAATAAGGATTGGATAAAGAAGATATGATACATATATACAATGGTATACTACTCAGCCATAAGAAAGGATGAAATACTACCCTCTGCAAAAGTATGGATGGATCTTGAGAATATCATGCTAATCAAATAAGACAGAAAAGGTCAAGAATCACATGATTTCACCCATATGTAGGAAATAAAACTGAAAGCAACAAATGAACAAACAAAAACTCACAAACAGCGGACAGTATGGGGGTCACCAGAGGGAAGGGGGGTTGAAGAGTAGTAAAGCGTAAAGGGGTCAAACATATGCTGGAAGAAGATTTGACATTGCATGGTGGGCACGTGATGCAATATATGATGATGTATCACAGAACTGTACCCTTGAAACCTATACATTGGGTTGGCCAAAAAGTCCATTTAGTTTTTTCAGTAAAATAAAAGGCATATTTTTCATTTTCACCAATAACTTTATTCATTTGGATATTTTGAGTGTCAGACCTCTCCCAGTATTGGCTTCTAGTGGGTAGAGGCCAGGAGTGCTGCTAAACATCTTCTAATGCATAAGACAGCCCCACAGCAGGAAATTATTTGGCCAAAATGACAATAGTACCAAGAAACTTTGCAAACCACTTTTGACATATTTGATCAGTCACAGGACCTTCTCCATACACTGCACAAATCTTTCTTGGCATTTCAGTTGTATTTTTACATTTCTTCAAATAATAAAGCATAATACACTGAAAATATTCTGTATTTTCTTCCATTTTCAGTATTAAAATAGCTGCACAAAAATTCCCAAATTTTGATGTTTTTTTTAAATGCACGCTGATGTGACAGCTGCCACTGTACAGTCTAACAAAATTGGTTTGAGTGAAGTTTAAGACAACTAAGCACTACTAGAACCATTTTCTGGAAAAAACTAAATGAACTTTTTGGCCAACTGAATAATTTTATTAACCAATGTCACCCCAATAAATTTCATTGAAAAATAATAATAAAATACAAATACTGACATTGAAAATACAATATTTTTTAAATTTTAGAAGTGCTTTTTAAAAATTTCACCTTTAGGGGGGTTAAATTTTTTTAATTATAAGAAATTTAAAGTGTACACTGTGGTAATTTGACATATGTATATGAGGTCTGCCCAGAAAATATCCAGCCATACAATAGAAAAAAAAAGCCATTTGTTGAATAAAATACAACAAACATTGCACACAGGACAATGATGTGTCAGTCCCCTTCGCAGTAGGCATCTTGGGTCCTCACATATTTCTCCCAATCACCACCAGCTGTCCCATCATATTTTCCTGTATCTCACCCAAGGTCTGCAAACCCATCCATTTCAAAGGTGATTTTAGTTTTAGGAAAAGCCAGAAGACACAGGGCACCAATTTGGGCTTTAAGAGTGATGAGTAACCTGGGTGACTTGATGTTCTGCCAAAAACTCTGTACGAGACGTGATACATGAGTTAGGCCTGTTGTGATGAAGCTGCCAAGCACCAGTTACCCATAGCTATGGCCTTCTGAACCATACAAATAGTTTCTGTGGAGGAATGTTCAAGCTTAATGCCAAATCTGATGCTGATTCCTTGCTCTACTCACTCACTGACTTTGAATGTGATGGCCACACCGTACACATGCTCACTCCAGGGCACCTACCGCCCCCCACTGACTAGTACAGTGAGGTTGTCGCTGTTCACACATGAACATTCCAGTCCCCTCTCCTTGGCTGCCTGGTTACATCCAGGTCATCCTATTAACAACGCCTGGACTTTTTTTGGACAGACCTTGTACAGTGCAAAAAGATTCCTCCATCTAGTTTGTTCACACATCCGTCACCTCATTTATTTAACTATTTTTCAGTAAGAACATTTAAGTTCTACTCTCTAGCAAATTTCCATTATACAAGTGTTATCAACCCCAGTCACCACGTTTCACATTAGACATTCTGACTGAGTATTTGGGTTACAGCTGAAAGTTGGTACTGTTCTAACCAGCTGCTCCCTCCTTTCCCACCCATACCCCTTTTAATTTTAGTTAAAAGCACTTTTGAATACATCATAACCCTTTATTATTCTACAATGATTATAATTTTTTTTTCTTTTTTAAAATTTAATTATTTTTCAAGTACAGGTTTCTATCACTCCCATCCCATCTGACCCCCCCCCCATGCTCCCCCCTTCCTCCCATTTCCACCCATCCTGTTGTCCATGGATCCTTTATATTTGTTCCTCTAAATCCCCCCCCCCTATTTCCCCTGAAATTCCCTCCCCTCTCCCCTCTGGTCGCTGACCCCTGTTCTCTATTTCAGTGTCTTTGGTTATATTTTGCTTGCTTGTTTGTTTTGTTGTTTAGCTTCCTGTTAAAGGTGAGATCATATGGTTTTAATTTTTTGAAAACAGTAAGTATTCCTTAAGAAAAAAAATACTCTGGAAATTTCCAGATTATCTGGATCAGAAACAGAGCGGTAAGTAACAGCAATCTAAACACACAATGCTACAGAATTAATTTATGATGGAGCGAGAAAACAAGAGGAAAATCTCAGGCCATGCTAACAATGAAGCAACAATCTGTTAAATATAAGCTGTAGGAAGACAATGTTCATGTCTGTCTTTTGCACTGTTACATCCTCAGTAATCGGCATAACGCCAGGCACATCAGCCAGCTGCTTCCCTTATGCACCCCAACTGGGGATCAAACCTGCACCATCCTGGTGTCCCGACGATGCCCCACCCGGCAAGGGCACTACAAGTGATTCCTACACTGGGGCGTGAGTTAAAACGTGAACGGTACAGCTCCCCTCAGACCTTTGGAATACTTTTGGAAATTTCTGACAATACCAAAAATTACAATAGAGACTGTTCAAGTTCAAGAGGCTTCCAAAGCTACAATGTAAAATTATCTACTGAGCTTCAAAATCTTCTAATGTAAATACTCAAAATTATCTTGTTACAAAAACATGTTCTTCATAAATAGAAACCACAATTTTCAAGTATGTAACCATTATATATAGCAAATCTCTTCTCGGATGAGAAGAGATCCTATTTCTACTCTATTCTTAATTTCTGACCCAATCTCATCCTTAATAAACTAGTTTACTACCAGTCATAATAAAAAATATTTTGAATTTTTTTGCTGCTTTAGTTGGAACAAATTTATCTGCATTAACATCTAGCAACAAGTGCTGGAGAGGTTGTGGGAAAAAGGGGACCCTAGTGCACTGTTGGTGGGATTGCAGACTGGTACAACCACTATGGAAAACAGTATGGAACTTTCTAAGAAAACTAAAAATGACCGTGCCTTTTGACCCAGAAATTCCACTATTAGGAGTATATCCTAAGAACCCCAAACACCAATCCAAAAGAACCTATGCACCCCGATGTTCATAGCAGCACAATTCACGATAGCCAAGAACTGGAAGCAACCTAGATGCCCATTGGTAAATGACTGGATCAAAAAGCTATGGTACATTTACACAATGGAATTCTATGCTGCAGAAAGGAAGAAGGAACTACTATCCTTTGCAACATCATGGATGGAACTGGAAAGCATTATGCTGAGTGAAATAAGCCAGGTGTTGAAGGACAAATACCATATGATATCACTGTTAATAGGAATCTAAACAACAAAACAAACAAGCAAGCAAATATGACCAATGACACTCAAATACAGAACAGGCTGACAGGGTCCAGAGGGGAGAGAATCATAGGGGAAAAGGGGATGGACTCATATGAACAAGTATAAAGGACACATGGACAATAACTAAGGGTGGGGGGTGGAAATGGGAGGGAAGTGGGGAGCACTGGGCAGGGGGCGGGCAGGGCTGGGAATATGAGACAGAAAACTGTACAAGAATTAAATAAAAAAAACATCTAGCATAATAGAAAAATCTAAGACAAGTTATGAATGAAGTCGTTTGCCTGATTTTTTAAAAAAGAATTTATTTGGATATACTATAGGCTTGGCACACTGAACTGGGAGCTATGGAAGGCACATAAACCCAGTATCCTTCCATCTACACACAAACAAAGAACACAGTGTACTGTCAAGTACTAAATCCCGCAGTACAGAGTGTGCACAACCGCCATGGAATTTAGGAGAGAATACCAAGAAAAACTGCAAGAGTCTCATTAAATAGTAAAGCTGCAGGGACTCCAAAAACGCGCACGCACTTCCTGGTGTCTTTAGTGAGAACATGTGCGGCAACGGAGTCAAGTCTGTAACACAGTGACTCTGAAATGTTGACACTTGACTGCTGTAAGCTTATTTTATTATTTCTTCCAAATTACTTTATACCAAAAATATTTTACTCAAAATTAGAAAAGGCACATGTTCAATTTTGAATATTGCAAAACATGTTAACTGCCTGTGAAATGACATATTATTGCTTCATATTATTTGAAATGTAGTTATTGAATTCTCATATGCTAAACAGAATATAATAGTCATACATCTTTATATGTACATTGAAAGTACTATTTTACTAATAATAAAA